>NW_026091948.1:0-8126 GCF_024586455.1 Bactrocera neohumeralis | reverse complement strand
CTTTAATACCTTTACTTTTAACCTCTTTTCCTGGCACTTCGGACAAACCTTATCTTGCACACTTGCTGGCAGAAACCCTCTCACTCACTGATATTTCAGTTTCATCTCCTACTTTAATACTTTACTTTTAATCTCTGTTCCCGGCACTTCCGGACAAATCTTATCTTCGCACACTTGCTCGGCAGAAACCCTTCACTTACTGAGATTTCAGTTTCACCGCCCACTTTAATACGTTTGCTTCTAACCGCCAACTCATTGGCACCGTGGCAACCAACATTTCTCACCCTTCTAGGGTTTTCTAAATTCCACACTGCCTTTCCTAAACACCAAATCCACTTCTTAAGTATATCGCTTCCCAAGATTACCGCGTAGGTATATCTTGCACTTTATTACATCAACTTGACTTCATTGTCACACCTTCTTATAGAAACTGTTTAGATCGGCTTACTATAGCATATAGCTGCCATACAACTGAACGATCGGAAAAAATTCTTGTAAGGAAATGTTTTGCATTTGACAAGATTTATTCACGAAATTTGGTATGCACTATATTCTAAAGCAACTATGTAATATCCGAAAAAATTGCTCAGATCGGTTAGTTATAGCATATAGCTGCCATACAAACTGAATGATCGGAATCAAGTTCTTGTATGGAAAATTTTTGCATTTGACAAGATAAATTCACAATTTTTGGTATAGATATAAGAATGTAATATCCGAAGAAATTGTTCAGATCGGCTCACTATAGCATATAGCTGTCATACAAACCGAACGATCGGTATCAAAGGCTTGTATGGAAAACTTTCGCATTTGACGTGGTATCTTCACGAAATTTGACATGAATTACTGCTTAAGGTAGTAATAATCTCCGAAAAAATAGTTCAGATCGGATTACTTTAGCATATAGCTTCCATACAAACTGAACACATAGTTACTAAAAGAAATACACATGTGAAGGGTATATTAGCTTCGGTGCAGCCGATATAAAAATAATAAATCGAGTCATATAGACCCCTATACCTAATATCGGGTAGTCAAAAAGTTGTTTCGTATTTTGCCAATAGATGTCGTTGCAGTCGTATATCTCCAGTGCTACCAATCACAATATACAAACCTATTGGATCAGCTCGTGTAGCACACGTATTTTGCCCGGTTCGCCCGCTTCCGTTCTGCAAATTTCGATGTGAAAGATGCACTTCGCTTTGGTCGACCTATGGTTGAAATGCTGCTAATTCTATTTGAGGCAATTGTTGTTTTGTAGAACAATGTTTGTAGGTTTCTTGGGGATATTTACATGCATATGTAGGTTTATGTATGCATTATTTGTGCGACGATGTCATACGCACATACATATGTATGTACAAGGTCTGTCGCAAAAGAAACAGGACTGTTAAAAAAAACAACAAAAAATTAATATTTTTCAAAAGTTATATTTTTTTATTCAAAGTAGTTTCCTTGTGCTTCGATACAGCGTTTAGCCCGGTCAATTAGCATTTCAAATGAGTGTTTAAGGTCATTTTTCGGAATGCTTTTGAGAATATCGGTCGTCTCCTTTTGGATAGCTAAAATGTCCTGAAACCAGTGTCCTTTCATGGGCAAATGAAGTTTTCCAAATAGGTAAAAATCACAGGGCGCCAAATCAGGTGAGTAGGGTGAGTGATTAATGGTTAATATGGAGTTTTTTGTCAAAAAATCAGTGACAAGCGTCGACCGATGACACGGCACATTATCTTGCAACAGGCGCCAGGACCCTGCCTCACGGTATTGTGATCGAGCACGACGAATGCGTGACAAAAGACGCTTCATAACACCAAGGTAAAACACAGCATTAATCGTTTGGTCAGGTGGGACGAACTCTCGGTGTGCAATACCCTCGGAATCGTAAAAACAAATCAGCATTGTCTTTATTTTTGACTTCTGAAGACAACCGACTTCTGATCGTCACAGAGGTCCTCACGACTTTCTTGGAAAAACTTAAACCACTCATGCACATTACTACGGGATAGGCACTGATCACCATAAACTTTTTTCATCATTTGAAATGTTTCAGTAAACGTTTTCCCAGGTTTAAAACAAAATTTAATATTTGCTCTTTGCATTTTACGACCGATGACCAAAAGCTTCTGTCACTTTTTGATCGATTTATCAATAAGAGATCTTTTTATTTCATATACCCACCAATAAGTGGCGCCACCAGAAACAGTTATATTTAAAAAGTTCTGTTTCTTTTGCGACAGACCTTGTACATTTGAGCAGCGCGCACATGTTGTCACTGATACGTAGATATGTACATACATATGTATGTGATAATATGATTTAAATTCGCGAAAGCGTAAATACCTATACATATGTGGACATGATACAGGTGTGTATAGAAGATTTGCTTGTATATGATTCTTTTTAACTTAATAACTTCACTTTTTATTTTTATTATACTAGCACAACAAGTTCTGCTCCAATCAAGATCAGTTTGTTTGAACTGATTCTGCGGAAACTGCAGAACGCACTCCGTAACAGTTTCTCTATTCTTGTTACTATGCTTATTTTTGCATTTACAATCTATAGTACCGTAATATATTCCGCCAATGTGTCACCTTCTTCAAATAACGTTACGGCACATACAGTTCCCCTGCAAATATTAGCACTCCAACATACGCGTACGTACTGTGACATACAAAATACAAGCACAAGCGCTCCGACACGGCCTTCCTGACAAATCAGTCTACACGTCCTAATGTGTTTATTTTAAACCATAATATTCTAACACGTCAGGTGTTATTATTATTATTTTTTCTTCTTTTTATTTGTTTTCATTTTATTAATATTTTTTCACATAAAATTTGAGACTTTAAAACAAAATCAAATCAATAGACAAAAATAAACAAATTGGTTTCTTGATAACATTTTGTAATTTTTTTTCAATACATTTTCTTCTTAACCATACTTAACAATTGATATTAAAGCTACTAACTTTATCAACTGGTGTATTTCCTTTTACGCCCAATTACAGACCCCCGCTATAACAAGTCCATCCATTATGGTGCGGTCATTATATCCCCTCTTGGTATTTCAAGACACCTTCTGTGCCATTCTTGTCTTCATTCCCCGCTTGGGAATCAGACAAATTTTCTCTTGAGTCGTCCAAATCTTCATCAACTTCTGTACATATTTGTGCATTTGGCATTGCTCTCAAAAATTCATGCGCATACTTATGTTTATGTACATATGTTCTTTTACTTATTAATGATTTTAAAACGCAGCTATGTATCTCCATCTAATAATTCGATTATTTGAAACAGATCTTTAAATTTTGGGCCAAGTTTTGTTTGGTGACGCTCTTCGTTTTTTATCAACACATGGTCTCCTATGTTTTATTTTATTATTTTTGCCTTATTCTTTTCAAACCTAAGTTTATCATAACGAGCATTACCTTCCATATTTTCCTTTGCTTGTTTTTCTTATAGATTCCCTATCAATTATATTAGCCGTGTTTTATTTGACCATCACAAGCTAATAGCTAAATCATGGACAAATAAAACGCACTTAGCTTATTCCATATATTCGCTTAAAAATGAATTGGGTTGTTAATGCGGACAAGAACAATCAGCTGATATACAATTTAGTTCGAAATTTCAAACTTGTAAATGCAATATTATTATACTATACAAATATATTTATTTTAGTTATTTGAGGTCTAGACTACAAACAACTGAAAACAAGTGTTCATATTTTTCATAATTTTAGCTCAATACTCATCCAAAAATCTGTAATTTTGGTTTTTTATATTCTCATCTGTCAAAATAAGGTTTCTCGCTATTATCAACTACATTTTTTGGGAATAATCATAGCTATTGTGAATGAAAAAAAGACATGAATTGGCAATGCCTCTAGTACAAAATACAAGCTACATATATGCTTATGACAGCCAACATAATTATGTTCGCTAAGTCTTCCATACAAAATAAGCTAATAGCTTAATTTGCTGGTCAAATAAAACACTCCTATTATCTTTTTTTCAGTTATTGGCAATAGAGCAAAAGGTCTAGCTTCTCTACTGATTAACATTTCTAATGGACAGATCTTGGTGACTCGATTGGCCGTACAATTCGGTTAAAGCATCCTGCAACGACCTCTGACTGATTTCAACTGCGGTCAACTTACTCTTAAGCCTGCTCATGAAACGTTCTACCTGCCCGTTTGCTCTACTCGCACCTGTAGCAATTAAGTGGAGATAAATTTCAGTTTGCGAAGAAAAAAGACTTTGTCCGTAGTTTTTTCCCAACCTAAATGCATAAAAAAATCTTCGGGCCCATCTAAATGTCCAAATTACTGAAGAAAAGCCCACCACCGATGCACCCTCGGTGATAGGTCCGATTTTATACGGCTAGTTCTTAGTAAATTGCCATCAGTGAATACTACAAATTTACGACCCTGTAAGTAATGACGAAAATGCTTAATGGCATTGACGACTACTAAAGTCTCAAGTTCGTACGAATGATATTTTGATTCAGCAGGTGATGTAAATTTACTAAAATATTCGACAACAAGGGGCCTTCTGTCTATTCTATGTAACAATATTGCCCCATAGCCAACTGAGCTGGCATCTGTATGAAGTTCTATCGAGTGTTGAGGGTCTAATATATGGTTAGCATCGGCTCCTGAGTTAAATCAGATATTATTTTCGAGCGAATTCTTTTATGCTCTAACAGCCCAACGAAATCGGAGTTTTCCTTAGAGGCAAGTAAATACAATGTGGCAAAATGAGCCTCAGTCCCTGCCCTACACAACATATAATCCGCAAGTGCCATTTCAATACCGAACACCTAACCACTGCAATAATCCCGCATTAATAATACTCTACATTCACCGCATTAAAATATACGTCACTAACACGCTACATTTACCATACTCACCTCGACATCACCTACAATCCACATCACACATAACCACTAAATTTTCGACCACAGCAAGAAAGGAACAAAAGAGACGGAGAAACGAGTTCGTCACTTCTTTTTGCGATCCGCTATCGAAAAGCCGTGTTCTGCTAATACCGAGTTCCAATTTTTTTGCATATTGTGCGAAAATCCACCTTTTACAATACAATTTAATTAAATTTCTATATAAAGTTCTTGCGGATATAATAAAAAATATTTTGTGAAATTTTTATGCGGAATTGTGTGTTGCTTATTTACATCATTTTCCGAACGGTGAGTTCAAGCATAAATCAAAACTTATCATTTCTCATTTTAAATTTATTATTTTAATTGGTATATAAAAGTTATGCCACAATTATTATATAGTTGTCCAAAAATATAAATTCTTATTTTTTCCAAAAATACATTTGTAAACAAAAGGATATTTATCCCTTTTTTTATGTTCCACACAAAGATTTAAGGAGCTCAAGAGCTCAAAACGTCCCTACATCAGCTACCTACCCAGCCTTCATTTCATAAAATGATAAAATAAATTTTTCAAGAGCTCAAAACATACGCTACATCATCTCGAACCTACCTACCTTACGCTTTTGCGCAAATGATTATATCATGATAGCAAATGCCCACATACAGATTTGGCAATGGCAATAATAGTCAGTATTCTATAAATTCTATCCTGTCAAGATGCCCTGTTAGGATTTTTGCGCGCTCCTTTTAAATCCTTTTTTTTATCTTTTTAAAAAAAGAAACTTTTAAATTTGGGGAAAATGAAAAAAAAGGATCCAAACGTTCCATTTTTTGTTCCCCGCAAAGCACGGTTTTGAACGTTACATTGTTTTTTCCATAAATTTGGACTTTTTTTTCCTCCTTTAAGCCCTTTGGGTTTTTATTCAAAAAAAAATAAATTTGGGGGAAAAATAAGAAAAAAAATTATAAAGGGACAAAGTTCCATTGTTTTGCATCTCATTACGACCGAACGTTAATTGTTTTGCCCATAAATTTAGAATTTTGCTGGCCCCTTTTTTAACATCCTATTTTATTATTTAAAAAAAAAAAAATTTAAATTTGGGGGAAAATATTTAAAATCTGCAAAAATGATTTTTTCCGGTTTAAATGCAAAAAAGAAAACGACCTGAATAGGTCGTCGAAGTCGTAAAGTCAACGAGTACTTTTCCCCAAACCCACTAATGACCAGGGGATGTGATAATAAAATGCAATTTGGAGAATTAGCAAGGAAAAAACACGGGATAGGAGAATGGATTTAAAATTTTAATGATTCCGCAGACGCAGCCCCCAAAAAGAACGGGATTTTTCCCACGATCCGGGAAATTTTATTGTTGCCAAATCGAATTAGAAAAGTCAATTTTGCAACATAGTAAAGCATTTTGAAAAAAGGAACCCAGGATTTGTTTGGTTTAATGCTTTCCCAAATTTGGCCCCTTTGAAAAATGTTTGCGTCGATATTCCAAAGGGCCAATCACCAATAAAAACCTATTGGGTCAGCTCGTGGCACTTTTTCCCTTTTCCCCGGGTTCCCAAAAATTTGATTGAAAAATGCCTTTGTTTTGGCGAATGGTTGAAATGCAATTTTTGAGGAATTGTTTTTTTGAGAACAAGGGTTTTGGGGGTTTTAAAATGAGGGTTTTTTAGATTATTTGTGGGGCGATGTCATACGCACATACATATTATTTTCGCAAAGAAAAAGACTGTTAAAAAACAACAAAAAAAATATTTTAAAAGTTTATTTTTTTTTTCAAAATGTTTTAGTTGATACAAAATTTTGGCAATTAGCATTTAAAAATTTTAAGGTCTTTTTTTAATGTTTTAAATATTATCTCCCCTTGGGGATATAAATGTCCTAAACCAAAAGTGTCCTTTTCTTTGGAAAAGGTTAAAAAGGGGAAAACACGGGGCCCCAAAGTAGGGGGCAGGTTTTGGGTTTTTTTGTAAAAAATAGTGAAAGGTCGACCGAGACACGCACATTATTTGAACAGGCCCCGGCCCCTTTTCAGGATTGGATCAAACAATGCCGGCGATTATAACACCCCTTCCCCATTAATCGTTTCAGGGACGCCCCTTTGGCCCAAACTTTCAATCAAAAACAACAGCATTGTTTTTTTTTTTTGACTTAAAAAACCCATTTTGATCGCCAAGAGGGTTCACGATTTCTTAAAAAATTAAACCCCTAAAAATTAGGGGATAACTGACAAAAAACCTTTTTTCATCATTTAAAATTTTAAAACTTTTTTTTGGTTTAAAAAATTTAATATTTGTTCTTTATTTTAATCCCAAAAGTTTCTGTCACTTTTGAGGGTTTTTTTCCTAAAAATGTCACAAGAGATCGCTTTTTTTTTATATACCCCAAAAAGTAGGAAAAGAAAAGAATTTTTTGTTCTTTTTTTTTGGGGCAGATTTTAAATTGAAAAACAATGTTGCCTGATAGAGATTTAATACATATGATGTGAAAATATGTTTTAAATTTTATGAAAAAAATTTAATATTGGCATTTTTTTTTAAAAATTTTTTAATATTTTTTTTAACTTAATAACTTACTTTTTTTTTATACTAAAAAAAGTTCTGCCCCAACAAGATCATTTTGTTTGAATTTTCTGGAAACGCAGAACGACCCGGTAAATTTTTTATTCTTTTACTTTTTTTTTCTTTCAAACTATATACGAATATATTCCCCAAATTGTCCCCTTTTTTTCAAATAAACGGCAATTTCCCAAATATTAACTAACAAAAACGATTTAATAAAAATAAACAAAGTGACACCCCTTTTCCTGACAAGGGCCCAATTCCGTTTGTCCAATGTGTTTTTTTTAAAACCCATAATATTTAACACAAAAAATTATTATTTTTTTTTTTTTTATTTTTTAAATTTTTATTTTTTTCAATAAAATTTGAATTTTTAAAACAAAATAAAATAAAAAAAAAAAAAAATTTTTTTGAAAAATTTTTTAATTTTTTTTCAAAATTTTTTTTCTAACCCATATTAAAATTGATATTTTTACAATTTTATAACTTTTTTTTTACCCAAATTTAAGACCCCCAAAAAATTCCCCCTTAAGTTTTATCCCTTGTTTTTAAGACATTTTCTGAAATTTGTCCACCTTTACTTTTTCCCAATTTTTCCCCTTAATATTTTAAATTTACATTGTCAAAAATTCATGGATATTTTTTAATAATTTT
>NW_026091947.1:0-7532 GCF_024586455.1 Bactrocera neohumeralis | reverse complement strand
GGCAATCAGAGAACTTCCTCTCCCTTGCGTGAAGCTTCTACACATGACTACATCCTCCAGTTTGAGTTGCTTACAAAATAAAAAAGGACAATGGATTAATATCTGATGATCTCTCTATAAATGAAGTGCCAATATATTAAAAATGGCAAATAGAACTTTAATTAGTTTTTGTGACCTCTAACTATCAGGTGAGAAATCTGAGACCATATTTTGTGACTAAAGACTGAGACTGTTTTTAATAGGTAATTTATGTTCATAAATTGAGTATTTATTCAAAATGTTTCAAATGGTGAGAAGGGGAATTAAGTGGTGTGTATTGTGCAAAAATAGATAAAATTTCCACGTCTCCAATCCTCATATACGACTTGTAATCATTTTCGATTTTAGTTTTCCAGCAACAACTAATAATGAATTGACATCAACTTTGCGGATGGCAAGCTTTGGGAGCCTTATCAAATGCCGCATTATAGCATCAAGAATATTAGCGGAGCATAAGATCTCCGAAGAATAGCTACAACCAACTGGTGTATAAATGAAATGAACAAAAGTGTAAGCATGATACATTTTCGCTGAGATCAAAAATGTACCTGGCAATAAAAATGAACAATATGTTAACACCTCCAAGGTGCAAAAACATATTTCTAGTAAAAGTAATTCCATGCGTAAAGAAAATATCCGTGAAGAATTGGTATTCCTATGGTAAAGAAAGAAGTAGAGGTCAGCAGAATGAAATATAGTACATCTAAACTCCGAGATCATCCAAGCCCTTTGGCTAATGCTTTAGTTGATTCCTACAATCAAACGCGCCTTAAAAAGAAGAGATATGCCTGTGTTTTCAGTTCAATCACTTGTTTGAGCTTGTCTAGTTTAAATAGATTTAAGATAACTTATCGTTAGGCTTTTAAAACAAAAAAACAGACCCAATACAAAAAAAATATTGAAAAAAATTTCGTTTTCTTATAAGCCTTATTATAGAATATGTCGGTCAGTGTGGCATATTTATTATAAAAATTGCTTGGATACCGATCTCTGGTTGACGTTTTACACCTTAAGCTTTGATTCAGCATGTTGCAAAGAGTGTAAAATGTTCGGTTGCCACCGAACTTAGCTCTTCCTTATAGTTTTATTGGCAGTATGTCTTTTTTGTTGTTTTATTGTGGCGGCTGATTTGGCTGTGATAATGTAATAGATTTCTAACTGACAAACAAATGGCGCTAAATCAAGAGTCGCAGGAAGATTTCGAGTAGTTTTGAATGGCAAATCTAATTGGATTAAGTAAGTATCTGCTAACGATCTAAGTTTCGTGATTAAGTTTCGGTTGGAACATGATATAAAGATAGTTCCTTAAATTCGATGAAAGTAATTCACATTTTCATAATAAGCGCTGGCATGTACTAAAAGTATAAAGAGGTTTGCATATATTCAGGGTTGGCCAGGGTGTATAATCAGCATACTCGGAACGACTTTGCATCAATTGTGCATGTTCTAAATCACGTAATGTTACGACTTTTACCCTGAATGACCACTTTATTTAGATATCCATAAATAATATACAAGTATATTGGAATGTAAACTGCATCGATGGATATTGTTATGCTTGCATACGTTCTGCATAGTTAAGCAGAAGTAACTAACAAATTACAATTATTAATATTCATATTAAGTCTGGATAAATGCGATAAAACTCTCTTTAAAAGCCCACATCCATGCATCTGTACACGAGACACATCACTGCCACATTCCATTACAGAGCCCCGCGCAACAGAACCCACCGCGAAACCTCCACAATCACATACGCAAACACACCCCACACTGGATGGATTAAAAGTATGAGACAGGCATACGCGGGTACGCAGACGGCGGTGATCAGCATTCCGGCATCGGACATAAAGAAAATTATTGATGCGCAAATCAAAATAGGATGGGTAATATGCAGAATAAAGGGAGAAGCCGAACGTTAGGAAGTTTTTCAGATGCCGGGAATAGGGCATCTGGCGAGGGCATGTAGCCGTGGATGACGGAAGCAAGTGTTGTGCAAAATGTGGTGAAACGGAGCACTTCATAAGGATGAGCAAAAACGTTATGCGTTATGCAAATCAAACGGAAAAAGGATGGATCACCGAATGGAAGTTGGAAATGTCCCTCTACCAAGCGGCACGTAAAGGCGGGAAATGAGGAGTTGTACAAATCAACCTAAATCATTGCCGAAGCGGCCCAGAGTTACTGAAACAGACAATCTACGAGAAGAAAATATAGATGTGGCGATAGTCGTGGGCAATGAAAAACTTATAAGTGCTGGTACTGGATTTCCGATAACGCGTGGGCAATCAGAAGTGGGGTAGTGGCAAGACAAACCGGCGGGGTAATGGTTTGCTCAAAACGTTCGCCTTACTAGATACTGTGCTGCTTCACGGAGGCAGAAATACCTTCGGGGAGAATGGCCGCGGAACATTCAGGAGCATTATGTTCGCAACTCACTGGCTCGATCTGCGTTGGAAGTGTGCGACTTCTACACATAGCGATCATCTTTGCCATTATGCTTGAACTCGGCAAGAAGCCGCGAAACCAAGGCAGTCAAAAAAGCCGCGGAAAAAAAGGATGGAAGGTGGAAAAGCGATGAGAACATCTTCGACCTCATGCTGGATGAAAAATGGGTAGCTCAACCGACTTAACCGACAAGCTGAAATGCTGGTGAAGTTACATAAATAAAAGCCTGCGACGCGGCCATGTGTGAAAAAGGCAAAACGCGCCCCGAGGGTCCGCATACTGGTGGAACAGGAGATTAGCGCACTAAGAAGCGAATGTCATAGAGCAGACGCGTCTCCCAAAAAAAGCTTGGGCACGCAGAACAAACAGAGACTGCGGAAATATTTTAAAAAAAGAACATGAGTAAGGCTATTAAAAGTAAGACCTTAAGCTTCAAAGGACTATGCGAGGAGGTAGATGAAAATCCGTGGAGAGACGCCTATAAAATAGTAATGGCAAAGGTCAAGGGGGGTAAAACCAGGCACCAACCTGTGCTACCATGCTAGAGAAGTGAAAACGCTCTTCCAATCGCCCCAAGGAACAGCTGAGCAGGGCAATACCATCAGTGGTCGAAATTTTGCCAATCGACGAGGAGGAGGAGGTAGTAGAAGTGGCGGAAAAGATTCGGCAATAAAAGGCGCCAGTACTTGATGGGTTCCCAAACAAGGCGCTTAAGATTGCTGTTAAACCAGCAAAAGAAGGCCTTCGCGGAATTTTTTTCTAGGTGTCTAAGCGAGGCGTTTTCCCAAGAGTATGGAAAAACAGCGCCTGGTTCTCCTCCAGAAACAAACAAACCAGCGGTCGAGCCGAGTGCGTATAGACTACTTTGTATGATCGACACGTTGGCCAAAATATTGGAGAAGTTAATCTGTAAACGTCTGGAACAACATCTAGAAGGAGAGCTGCCCGGCCTATCTGAAAACCAATTTGGTTTTCGAAGACATCGATCCACCATGGACATGATCGGAAAATTGACGGACATCGCGGCCGGGCATAGAGGAACCAGGTGGACGCATGGCGATAAAAATATTGCGCAGTTGTCACACTTGACGTCAAAAAAGCTTTTAACTCTGCATCTGGCCACATATAATTGGGCTTATAGACAAGAAACACTCCTCGAGCTCTCTCAAATTCAAAAACTTCTGTAATGCGACCACAGCAAAAATTAAGGATTGGCTCACTGGAAACTAAGTTGCAGCTGGCTGGAGAAAGACGGAGGTGCTTATCACGAGCAAGAAAAAATTAGAAACAGTCTGTAAATATCGATGGATACAACATCACAACACAAAACTCCCTGAGATACCTTGGCGTTATGATTGACACGAGATTGAATTTCAAAACGCATATTGAAAAGCCTGTAGCAAGGCAGGCCGCTGTTACAGCAGCCCTGTCAGAATAATGGCTAACACTGGTGGCCCTAGTCAATGTAGAGAGCCCTACAGCTAAAGTAAGTCAGTCAACACTGATGTATGTAGGCCCTATATGGGAAAGGCAAAGGCAGTGACCGGCTATGCGCCATCCAGGTGGCCTGTGCATTCAGAACGTCTCTCATGGGCGGCTGATATCATATCTGGTCTTATACACTGCGGACCTAATGGCCTCAGAGTTACGTAGAAACATACCTAAAATCTAAAGTTATGAATAGGCGTCTAACAGCTGACGAGCGAAAAAAGGAGAAACAGGTTAGCCTCGAAGGTGCAAAGACAATGGAACGTGGCAGAAAAAGGAAGATGGACACAGACTCATTAAAAAACTTATCAGCTTGGATTGAGAGAGACAACATGGGAGACAGACTTTTGTTTGACGCAATTCTTACAGATTCGGCCACGACGATGACACAAAAAAAAAAAAAAAAACCCACACTGGATACCAGCCATACCTTTGACGTCGTTACGCTGCTTTTTTCACAGTTTTCTACATTCACTATTATCATTTTCAAACACATTTGCACATCTGCATTTGAACAACATTTATAAAAAAGCGAAAAGAGTGTGGTTAGTGTTAAAACGTGAAAAGGAAATGAGCACCGGCTGAAACATTGGCCCTTCAGACAATTGAATTGATTTCTGGGGTTTAGGTTTATATATTTAAACAGCATTCTGCAAATTTTTTGGATACGAAATCTTTGATATTCTTTCTTCTGAAGCAATTGCCCGCTGCATCTCGCATTTGCATTTGTCGGACATCGGCAATGCAGGTCGCAATTTCTATGAAACAAAAAAATTCGAAGAGATTAATATTTTCCAATAATTTATCTTCTAGTTAAACAAAATAAATTCAAAAAGTGTGGAATTTTAAAAATTTTTAAAAAACTGATAAAAGTGGTTTTGACCAAAAAAATTATTTTATGTTGTTTAAAAATATGTTCAAACTTGATGTATTTTTTTAGTTTAAATATAGAAGAATAATTTAATGCCAGAGATAATAAATTTGCTTTATTTCCATACGACATTTAGTTTTTCTATCCTGCCGCCATTTAAAAGAAATCGTAAAAATTAAAAACCGAGAAATCGCGCGTCAAAGTTTTCGCTTTCTGTCCAAGAGCTAATATATGTACTTATCTGCTAGACGCTCGGTCAGTATTTCTCTTCTAGCTTCAATATTTCGAATTCCCACTATGAATAAGTGTATGTCCCAGAGCACAAAGTCGAACTACATGGCTTCTGCCAAGCGCTTCTGAAAGGGCATGTTATTGCTACCATTTATGTGCTCACACAATCCGACGAAACAAACGCCAGTAACCTACTAGTAGCCAAGGCAAGGTGGCTCCAACTAAAAAAACAATAAGTCTGCCACGACTGGAACTATATGTGCGCTACTACTAGTCAAATTATGTATCCATGGTGCAAACGCATCTAAACATGGCAAAATATAAATTATATCTCTGGTCTGATTCGGAAATATAACCTGGTTTAGAAAACCTCGAATGCATGGAAGACGTATATTTCCAATCGAACGTCTCAAATCCTTGACCTGATGGGATCAGCGACTTACAGCGACACGTAGCCAGTGCTGACAATCACCGATCTGGGTACAAACATACTTAGAGTAAGCCTCACCCCTTGCCACCATCTCTTTGGTGGAATGGGCCCCATTTTATAATTACTCAGAAAGGCGAAAAATCAACTATGTTCACATGCTATTGGATAATACTGACCCCGAGCATGCTCAGGTAATCGCTTACATGTTCAATTTCATCACGCGACTCAAAATTAGAGTGAAGGAGTACTCCCAAGGCGATACATTGGCGCACCTAGACCTAGAAAGGCAAAGGTCGCTCTTATCACATATACTCCAGTCGCGCCACTTCAGCTGCGAGATGTCACTATTAGAGAATCAAACCGATTGACAAGAAAAGAGCTCACTCTTACCACAAATCATTTCTGGATACCCGAAATGGCCTAATGCTAACATATAATCCGCCAAGAGTTCTATATTCCCCGACTTAAAAGCCTCAAATAAAAAGTGAATTTTCATGTTCAAGATCTCCTATAAAACGGAAGAGGGACGCAGATTATGGCAGCACTTCCACCACAACTGCAACTTTGCTCTTTTTCGCTATTACAGGTGTGGATTTTCTGGAGCCCTTTAAAATTCTCCATCATATTTTCAGCCGCAGATGGAAAAGAAGACTATTTAGAGGACCTCACAGAGCTATCTAAGTGGGCTTCAAAAATACGTCTAAGTTAAGATTATGTACTTATTAACGACGATTGTCTCCCCTGGCTTGGGCGCAAGCAAGAGGATTCCATTATGGCTCGAACAATTCAGTCACAGGTAGTTGATCTCTCGTACTCCCCAGCGGGTCATCAACCAGACCGCTTGCGAAAATACGATTATAAACAATCTGACCTTAATGCCGAAACACAAACAAACTTGATTCAAATAAAAGCAATAAATCGCAAACCGCAACATACTGTTAAAAAATAACAATAAAATTACCGAAATTGTCGGTCGTTGCCACTCAAATGGGTTCGTTCATATTTAAATGCTACAACACAAGTGTATTTCGAAAACCAGGACTTAAAAAAACAAATGGTTTTCTCGACAAAATCAGTTTATTTTATTCAAAAGAGTCTCCTTCTGCTTCAATACAGCTTTTTGCACGGTCCAAAGCACATGACGACCGGGTGTTTTTAGCTCGTTACTGGCTGATATTGCGCCAGTATGTCGGCGCAAGCCTTCTGAATGGCCTCTACGTCTGTATAACGCTTTCCTTTCATGGGAAAATGTATTTTTCCGAAAAGGAAAAAGTCGAACGGTGACATATCAGATGAATACGGGGGTGGTTAATGGTTAAAATGTGATTTTTGGTCAAGTAATCTTCCACAAGTTTCGAACGATGAGACGGCGCATTATCGTGCAACAAACGCCAACATTCATCTTCGCGATATTTGGGCCGAACACGACGATTGGTGGAATTTGCGGAGCAAACCGTGCACACACCTATCGTAAGCCCAAATGTTCGGTCCAAATGCGATAAATCGATATTTTGGAGATGTTCAATTCCATTTAAATGAATTTTAATGATGATTTCGGTTGATTTTGATGAATTCCCGCACAGTTTCGATGGTTTCCGGTGATCATGGATTTTAGGTGACCCACATGTTAATCGTCATTTATGATTTCACGACCCTGTTCGGGATTCCCATCAGGCCTGGTGCTTTGGAAATGTCGAGCCGTTCAGCAGCTGGCAGCACTTCGAGGTCATTGACTTGTGCTGCACGAGTCAGGTTGGTGCTTGCCTCCTGCCCACCCTTTTCCCATTACGGCGCTTATGCGCCTCGCCCGATGGTTTTCGTCTTATCACATAGCATCTTAAAGTAAGTTTGCTTTATCTTTATCTTTTGCGAGGGCCTCCGCTTTTTCTAAAAAATTTTTCTCATTTCATAAAATCGCCGCGCTGTGAAGCGTTTCATTTTCCACCAGTATCCGCTTTCCCGGGCTGTTTCTTCCGGGCCTAGCCTTGAGCGGATATATGTTCTTAACCGTTTCCTAGATCTCGT
>NW_026091946.1:0-1882 GCF_024586455.1 Bactrocera neohumeralis | reverse complement strand
TTACCGAAGTTGGCATAAAGCCATAAATCATTAACATCGATTATTTAAGGTAATTAACTTTCTTCATCTTGCTGAAGTTGACATAGAGCCATAACGGCAGTGCATTTGGAAGAATTCGACAATCTTATATTAAGGTATAAAGTCGATTTTCTTGTATATACACATTTAGTAGTCGATATTGAGTTGCCCTAAATCACTAATTTAACATATTTAAGTTAATTAACCTTCTTCATCTTACTGAAGTTGACATAAAGCCATAACGGCAGTGCATTTGGAAGAATTCGACAATCTTATATTCAGGTATAAAGTCGATTTTCTTGTATATACACATCTTGCAGTCGATATTGAGTTGCTGAAAATCATTAACATCAAATATTTAAGTTAATTAACTTTCTTCATTTTACTGAAGTTGACATAAAGCCATAACGGCAGTGCATTTGGAAGAATTCGACAATCTTATATTCAGGTATAAAGTCGATTTTCTTGTATATACACATAGTCATTTAGTAGTCGATATTGGTTGCTTAAAATCATTAACATCAAACATTTAAGTTAATTAACCTTCTTCATTTTACTGAAGTCGACATAAAGCCATAACGGCAGTGCATTTGGAAGAATTCGACAATCTTATATTCAGGTACAAAGTCGATTTTCTTGTATATACACATTTAGTAGTCGATATTGAGTTGCTTAAAATCATTAACATCAAACATTTAAGTTAATTAACCTTCTTCATTTTACTGAAGTTGACATAAAGCCATAACGGCAGTGCATTTGGAAGAATTCGACAATCTTATATTTAGGTATAAGGTCGATTTTCTTGTATATACACATTTAGTAGTCGATATTGAAATGCCCTAAATCACTACTTTAACATATTTAAGTTAATTAGCCTTCTTCATTTTACTGAAGTTGACATAAAGTCATAACGGCAGTGCATTTGAAAGAATTCCACAATATTATATTCAGGTATAAAGTCGATTTTCTTGTATATACACACTTAGCAGTCGATATTGAGTTGCTTCAAATCATTAACATCAAACATTTAAGTTAATTAACCTTCTTCATTTTACTGAAGTTGACATAAAGTCAAAACGGCAGTGCATTTGGAAGAATTCGACAATCTTATATTCAGGTATAAAGTCGATTTTCGTGTATGTACACATTTAGTAGTCGATATTGAGTTGCACTAAATCACTAATTTAACATATTTAAGTTAATTAACCTTCTTCATCTCACTGAAGTTGACATAAAGCCATAACGGTAGTGCATTTGGAAGAATTCGACAATCTTATATTCAGGTATAAAGTCGGTTTGCTTGTATATTCACATCTAGAAGTCGATATTGATCTGCTTAAAATCATTAACATCAAACATTTAAGTTCTTCATTTACGAAGTTGACATAAACCATAACGGAGTGCTTTGGAAGAATTGACAATTTATATTCAGGAAAAGTCGATTTTTTTGTAAAAAACATTTAGAGTCGATATTATTGAAATCAAAAATAAAATTTAATTTAAATTAATCTTCTTTTTAAATAAGTTGCATAAAGCCATAACGGAGTGCATTTGGGATTTCAAAACTTTATTCAGGTAAAAGTGATTTTCTTTATATACACTTTTAAGTCGATATTGAGTTGAAAAAATTTTAACATCAAAATTTAATTTAAATTTAAACCTTTTCATTTCTGAAGTTAAAAAAGCCATAACGGCAGTGCTTTTGGGAAAGAATTCGACAATCTTTTTTTTGGGAAAAAGTCGATTTTCTTGTATATAAAAATTTGGTCGTTTTGATTGAAAAATCATATTTAAAATTTTTTAATTAACCTTCTTCATTTACGGGTGACAAAAAGCCATAACATGTTTTGGGGAAAATTTCGAC
>NW_026091945.1:0-7639 GCF_024586455.1 Bactrocera neohumeralis | reverse complement strand
ATAAATATGTAAAGTATATTTTTACGCATCTTGATATCGATTGCATAATATGTATGTACCAAAAATCAATTTTACATCTTAATTTAAGATTGTAAAATTGTTCCAAATACACTGTCGCTATTGCTATAGAACAACTCTATGACAACTCCAATAGCATCAAAACGGCTAATTTGCATAAATATGTAAAGTTCATATTTTTACGCATCTTGATATCGATTGCATAATATGTATGTACCAAAAAATCAATTTTACACCTTAATTTAAGATTGTAAAATTGTTCCAAATACACTGTCGCTATTGCTATAGAACAACTCTATGACAACTCCAATAACATCAAAACGGCTAATTAGCATAAATATGTAAAGTTCATATTTTTACGCATCTTGATATCGATTGCATAATATGTATGTACCAAAAATCAATTTTACATCTTAATTTAAGGTTGTAAAATTGTTCTAAATACACTGTCGCTATTGCTATAGAACAACTCTGTGACAACTCCAATAACATCAAAACGGCTAATTTGCATAAATATGTAAAGTTCATATTTTTACGCATCTTGATATCGATTGCATAATATGTATGTACCAAAAAATCAATTTTACACCTTAATTTAAGATTGTAAAATTGTTCCAAATACACTGTCGCTATTGCTATAGAACAACTCTATGACAACTCCAATAACATCAAAACGGCTAATTTGCATAAATATGTAAAGTTCATATTTTTACGCATCTTGATATCGATTGCATAATATGTATGTACCAAAAAAATCAATTTTACATCTTAATTTAAGATTGTAAAGTTGTTCCAAATACACTGTCGCTATTGCTATAGAACAACTCTATGACAACTCCAATAGCATCAAAACGGCTAATTTGCATAAATATGTAAAGTTCATATTTTCACGCATCTTGATATCGATTGCTTAATGTGTATGTACTAAAAAATCAATTTTACATCTTAATTTAAGATTGTAAAATTGTTCCAAATACACTGTCGCTATTGCTATAGAACAACTCTATGACAACTCCAATAACATCAAAACGGCTAATTTGCATAAATATGTAAAGTTCATATTTTTACGCATCTTGATATCGATTGCATAATATGTATGTACCAAAAATCAATTTTACATCTTAATTTAAGATTGTAAAATTGTTCCAAATACACTGTCGCTATTGCTATAGAACAACTCTATGACAACTCCAATAACATCAAAACGGCTAATTTGCATAAATATGTAAAGTTCATATTTTTACGCATCTTGATATCGATTGCATAATATGTATGTACCAAAAAATCAATTTTACATCTTAATTAAGGATTGTAAAATTGTTCTAAATACACTGTCGCTATTGCTATAGAACAACTCTATGACAACTCCAATAACATCAAAACGGCTAATTTGCATAAATATGTAAAGTTCATATTTTTACGCATCTTGATATCGATTGCATAATATGTATGTACCAAAAAATTAATTTTACATCTTAATTTAAGATTGTAAAATTGTTCCAAATACACTGTCGCTATTGCTATAGAACAACTCTATGACAACTCCAATAACATCAAAACATGCTAATTTGCATAAATATGTAAAGTTCATATTTTTACGCATCTTGATATCGATTGCATAATATGTATGTACCAGAAAATCAATCTTACATCTTAATTTAAGATTGTAAAATTTTTCCAACTACACTGTCGCTATTGCTATAGAACAACTCTATGACAACTCCAATAACATCAAAACGGCTAATTTGCATAAATATGTAAAGTTCATATTTTTACGCATCTTGATATCGATTGCATAATATGTATGTACCAAAAAATCAATTTTACATCTTAATTTAAGATTGTAAAATTGTTCCAAATACATTGTCGCTATTGCTATAGAACAACTCTATGACAACTCCAATAACATCAAAACGGCTAATTAGCATAAATATGTAAAGTTCATATTTTTACGCATCTTGATATCGATTGCATAATATGTATGTACCAAAAAATCAATTCTACACCTTAATTTAAGATTGTAAAATTGTTCCAAATACACTGTCGCTATTGCTATAGAACAACTCTATGACAACTCCAATAACATCAAAACGGCTAATTTGCATAAATATGTAAAGTTCATATTTTCACGCATCTTGATATCGATTGCTTAATATGTATGTACTAAAAAATCAATTTTACATCTTAATTTAAGATTGTAAAATTGTTCCAAATACACTGTCGCTATTGCTATAGACCAACTCTATGACAACTCAAATAAAATCAAAACGGCTAATTTGCATAAATATGTAAAGTTCATATTTTTACGCATCTTGATATCGATTGCATAATATGTATGTACCAAAAAATCAATTTTACATCTTAATTTAAGATTGTAAAATTGTTCCAAATACACTGTCGCTATTGCTATAGA
This sequence comes from Bactrocera neohumeralis, assembly GCF_024586455.1. Lineage (NCBI taxonomy): Eukaryota > Metazoa > Arthropoda > Insecta > Diptera > Tephritidae > Bactrocera > Bactrocera neohumeralis. The sequence continues at coordinate 5,208 of NW_026091945.1, read as the reverse complement.
ACAACTCTGTGACAACTCCAATAGCATCAAAACGGCTAATTTGCATAAATATGTAAAGTTCATATTTTTACGCATCTTGATATCGATTGCATAATATGTATGTACCAAAAATCAATTTTACATCTTAATTTAAGATTGTAAAATTGTTCCAAATACACTGTCGCTATTGCTATAGAACAACTCTATGACAACTCCAATAACATCAAAACGGCTAATTTGCATAAATATGTAAAGTTCATATTTTTACGCATCTTGATATCGATTGCATAATATGTATGTACCAAAAAATCAATTTTACATCTTAATTTAAGATTGTTAAATTGTTCAAATACACTGTCGCTATTGCTATAGAACAACTCTATGACAACTCCAATAAAATCAAAACGGCTAATTTGCATAAATATGTAAAGTTCATATTCTTACGCATCTTGATATCGATTGCTTAATGTGTATGTATGTACTAAAAATCAATTTTACACCTTAATTTAGGATTGTTAAACTGTTCCAAATACATTGTCGCTATTGCTATAGGACAACTCTATGACAACTCCAATAACATCAAAACGGCTAGTTAGCATAAATATGTAAAGTTCATATTTTTACGCATCTTGATATCGATTGCATAATATGTATGTACCAAAAAATCAATTTTACACCTTAATTTAAGATTGTAAAATTGTTCCAAATACACTGTCGCTATTGCTATAGAACAACTCTATGACAACTCCAATAACATCAAAACGGCTAATTTGCATAAATATGTAAAGTTCATATTTTTACGCATCTTGATATCGATTGCATAATATGTATGTACCAAAAAATCAATTTTACATCTTAATTTAAGATTGCAAAATTGTTCCAAATACACTGTCGCTATTGCTATAGAACAACTCTATGACAACTCCAATAACATCAAAACGGCTAATTTGCATAAATATGTAAAGTTCATATTTTTACGCATCTTGATATCGATTGCTTAATGTGTATGTATCAAAAAATCAATTTTACCCCTAATTTAAGATTGTTAAATTGTTCCAAATACACTGTCGCTATTGCTATAGAACAACTCTGTGACAACTCCAATAACATCAAAACGGCTAATTTGCATAAATATGTAAAGTTCATATTTTTACGCATCTTGATATCGATTGCATAATATGTATGTACCAAAAAATCAATTTTACATCTTAATTTAAGATTGTAAAATTGTTCCAAATACACTGTCGCTATTGCTATAGAACAACTCTATGACAACTCCAATAACATCAAAACGGCTAATTTGCATAAATATGTAAAGTTCATATTTTTACGCAACTTGATATCGATTGCTTAATGTGTATGTACCAAAAAATTCAATTCTACACCTTAATTTAAGATTGTGAAGCTGTTCCAAATAAATTGTCGCTATGGCTATACGACAACTCTATGACAACTCCAATAACATCAAAACGGCTAATTTGCATAAATATGTAAAATTCATATTTTTACGCATCTTGATATCGATTGCATAATATGTATGTACCAAAAAATCAATTTTACACCTTAATTTAAGATTGTTAAATTGTTCCAAATACACTGTCGCTATTGCTATAGGACAACTCTATGACAACTCCAATAACATCAAAACGGCAAATTTGCATAAATATGTAAATTTCATATTTTTACGCATCCTTATATCGATTGCATAATATGTATCTAAAAAAAATCAATTTTACACCTTAATTTAAGATTGTTAAATTGTTCCAAATACACTGTCGCTATTGCTATAGAACAACTCTATGACAACTCCAATAACATCAAAACGGCTAATTTGCATAAATATGTAAAGTTCATATTTTTACGCATCTTGATATCGATTGCTTAATGTGTATGTATGTACTAAAAAATCAATTTTACACCTTAATTTAGGATTGTTAAATTGTTCCAAATACACTGTCGCTATTGCTATAGAACAACTCTATGACAACTCCAATAACATCAAAACGGCTAATTTGCATAAATATGTAAAGTTCATATTTTTACGCATCTTGATATCGATTGCATAATATGTATGTACCAAAAAATCAATTTTACACCTTAATTTAAGATTGTTAAATTGTTCCAAATACACTGTCGCTATTGCTATAAGACAACTCTATGACAACTCCAATAACATCAAAACGGTTAATTAGCATAAATATGTAAAGTTCATATTTTTACGCATCTTGATATCGATTGCATAATATGTATGTACCAAAAAATCAATTTTACATTTTAATTTAAGATTGTAAAATTGTTCCAAATACACTGTCGCTATTGCTATAGGGCAACTCTATGACAACTCCCATAACTTCAAAAAGGTTAATTAGCATAAATATGTAAAGTTCATATTTTTACGCATCTTGATATCGATTGCATAATATGTATGTACCAAAAAATCAATTCTACACCTTAATTTAGGATTTTAAAATTGTTCCAAATACACTGTCGCTATATGCTATACGACAACTCTATGACAACTCCAATAACATCAAAACGGCGCGTTAGCATAAATATGTAAAGTTCATATTTTTACGCATCTTGATATCGATTGCATAATATGTATGTACCAAAAAATCAATTTTACATCTTAATTTAAGATTGTAAAATTGTTCCAAATACACTGTCGCTATTGCTATAGAACAACTCTATGACAACTCCAATAACATCAAAACGGCTAATTTGCATAAATATGTAAAGTTCATATTTTTACGCATCTTGATATCGATTGCATAATATGTATGTACCAAAAAATCAATTTTACACCTTAATTTAAGATTGTAAAATTGTTCCAAATACATTGTCGCTATTGCTATAGGACAACTCTATGACAACTCCAATAACATCAAAACGGCTAATTTGCATAAATATGTAAAGTTCATATTTTTACGCATGTTGATATCGATTGCATAATATGTATGTACCAAAAAATCAATTTTACATCTTAATTTAAAATTGTAAAATTGTTCCAAATACACTGTCGCTATTGCTATAGGGCAACTCTATGACAACTCCCATAACTTCAAAAAGGTTAATTAGCATAAATATGTAAAGTTCATATTTTTACGCAACTTGATGTCGATTGCTTAATGTGTATGTACCAAAAAATCAATTCTACACCTTAATTTAGGATTGTGAAATTGCTCCAAATATAGTGTCGCTATATCTATACGACATTTCTATGACAACTCCAATAACATCAAAACATCTAGTTAGCATAAATATGTAAAGTTCATAATTTTATGCTATCTGATATCGATTGCACAATATGTATGTACCAAAAAATCAATTCTACACCTTAACTTAAGATTGTAAAATTGCTCCAAAGACACTGTCGTTATGGCTACACGACAACTCTATGACAACTCCAATAACATCAAAACGGCTAATTTGCATAAATAGTTAGCATAAATATGTAAAGTTCAAATTTTTACGAAACTTGATATCGATTGCTTAATGTGTATGTACCAAAAAATCAATTTTACATCTTAATTTAAGATTGTAAAATTGTTCCAAATACACTGTCGCTATTGCTATAGGGCAACTCTATGACAACTCCAATAACATCAAAACATCTAGTTAGCATAAATATGTAAAGTTCATAATTTTACGCTACCTGATATCGATTGCACAATATGTATGTACCAAAAAATCAATTCTACACCTTAATTAAGATTGTAAAATTGTTCCAAATACACTGTCGTTATGGCTATACGACAACTCTATGACAACTCCAATAACATCAAAACGGCTAATTTGCATAAATATGTAAAGTTCATATTTTTACGCATCTTGATATCGATTGCTTAATGTGAATGTACTAAAAAATTTTACACCTTAATTTAAGATTGTAAAATTGTTCCAAATACACTGTCGCTATTGCTATAGACAACTCTATGACAACTCCAATAACATCAAAACATCTAGTTAGCATAAATATGTAAAGTTCATAATTTTACGCTACTTGATATCGATTGCACAATATGTATGTACAAAAAAATCAATTCTACACCTTAATATAAGCTTATGAAGATGTTCCAAATACACTGTCGTTATTGCTATACGACAACTCTATGACAACTCCAATAACATCAAAACGGCTAATTTGCATAAATATGTAAAGTTCATATTTTTACGCATCTTGATATCGATTGCTGATATCGTACTCACCTTAATGATTGTTCCAAATACACTGTCGCTATTGCTATAGGACAACTCAATGACAACTCATCAAAACGGCTTTGCAATTTGCATAAATATTAAAGTTCATATTTTTACGCATCTTGATATCGATTGCTTAATGTGTATGTATGTACTAGAAAATCAATTTTACATCTTAATTTAAGATTTTAAAATTGTTCCAAATACACTATCGCTATTGCTATAGAACAACTCTATGACAACTCCAATAACATCAAAACGGCTAATTTGCATAAATATGTAAAGTTCATATTTTTACGCATCTTGATATCGATTGCATAATGTATGTATCAAAAAATCAATTCTACACCTTAATTTAAGATTGTAAAATTGTTCCAAATACACTGTCGCTATTGCTATAGAACAACTCTATGACAACTCCAATAACATCAAAACGGCTAATTTGCATAAATATGTAAAGTTCATATTTTTACGCATCTTGATATCGATTGCATAATATGTATGTACCAAAAAATCAATTTTACATCTTAATTTAAGATTGTAAAATTGTTCCAAATACACTGTCGCTATTGCTATAGGGCAACTCTATGACAACTCCCATAACTTCAAAAAGGTTAATTAGCATAAATATGTAAAGTTCATATTTTTACGCAACTTGATATCGATTGCTTAATGTGTATGTATCAAAAAATCAATTCTACACCTTAATTTAAGATTGTGAAATTGCTCCAAATATACTGTCGCTATATCTATACGACATTTCTATGACAACTCCAATAACATCAAAACATCTAGTTAGCATAAATATGTAAAGTTCATATTTTTACGCTATCTGATATCGATTGCACAATGTGTATGTACCAAAAAATCAATTCTACACCTTAATTTAAGATTGTAAAATTGCTCCAAAGACACTGTCGTTATGGCTACACGACAACTCTATGACAACTCCAATAACATCAAAACGGCTAATTTGCATAAATAGTTACCATAAATATGTAAAGTTCAAATTTTTACGAAACTTGATAT
>NW_026091944.1:0-5937 GCF_024586455.1 Bactrocera neohumeralis | reverse complement strand
TTCGACATTCCCTTCTTCATTTTACCGAAGTTGACATAAAGCCATAACGGCAGTGCATTTGGAAGAATTCGACATTCTCATATTCAGGTATAAAGTCGATTTTCTTGAATATACACATTTAGCAGTCGATATTGAGCTGCTTAAAATCATTAATTTAACAAATTTAAGTTAATTAACCTTCCTCATCTTACTGAAGTTGACATAAAGCCATAACGGCAGTGCATTTGTAAAAATTCGCAATCTTATATTCAGGTATAAAGTTGATTTTCTTGTATATACTCATTTAGCAATCGATATTGAGATGCTTCAAATCATTAGTTTAACATATTTAAGTTAATTAACCTTCTTCATCTTACTGAAGTTGACATAGAGCCATAACGGCAGTGCATTTGTAAAAATTCGACAATCTTATATTCAGGTATAAAGTCGATTTTCTTGTATATACACATTTAGCAGTCGATATTGTATTGCTTTAAATCATTAGTTTAACATATTTAAGTTAATTAACCTTCTTCATCTTACTGAAGTTGATATAAAGCCATAACGACAGTGCATTTGGAAGAATTCGACAGTCCTATATTCAGGTATAAAGTCAATTATCTTGTATATACACATTTAGCAGTCGATATTAAATTGCCTTAAATCATTAATTTAACATATTTAAGTTAATTAACCTTCTTCATATTACTGAAGTTGTTATAAAGCCATAACGGCAGTGCATTTGGAAGAATTCGACAATCTTATATTCAGGTATAAAGTTGATTTTCTTGTATATACACATTTGGCAGTCGATATTGAATTGCCTTAAATCATTAATTTAACATATTTTAGTTAATTAACTTTCTTCATCTTACCGAAGTTGACATAAAGCCATAACGACCGTGCATTTGTAAAAACTCGACAATCTTAAATTCAGGTATAAAGTCGATTTTCTTGTATATACACATTAAGCAGTCGATATTAAATTGCCTTAAGTCATTAATTTAACATATTTAAGTTAATCAGCCTTCTTCATCTTACCGAAGTTGACATAAAGCCATAGCGGCAGTGCATTTGGAAGAATTCGACATTCTTATATTCAGGTATAAAGTCGATTTTCTTATATATACACATTTAGCAGTCGATATTGAGTTGCCTTAAACCATTATCTTAAATCATTAATTTAACATATTTACGTCAGTTAGCCTTTTTTGTCTTACCGCAGTTGACATAAGGCCATAACGGCAGTGAATTTGGAAGAATTCGACATTCTTATATTCAGGTATAAAGTCGATTTTCTTATATATACACATTTAGCAGTCGATATGGTATTGCCTTAAATCATTAATTTAACATATTTACGTCAATTAGCCTTCTTTGTCTTACCGCAGTTGACATAAGGCCATAACGGCAGTGCATTTGGAAGAATCCGACATTCTTATATTCAGGGGATAAAGTCGATTTTCTTGTATATACACATTTAGCAGTCGATATTGAATTGCCTTAAATCATTTATTTAACAAATTTAAGTTATTTAACCTTCTTCATCTTACTGAAGTTGACATAAAGCCATAGCGGCAGTGCATTTGGAAGAATTCGACATTCTTATATTCAGGTATAAAGTCGATTTTCTTATATATACACATTTAGCAGTCGATATTGAGTTGTTTTAAATCATTAATTTAACATATTAAAGTTAATTACTTTCTTCATCTTACCGAAGCTGACATAAAGCCATAACGGCAGTGCATTTGGAAGAATTCGACATTCTTATATTCAGGTATAAAGTCGATTTTCTTGTATATACACATTTAGCAGTCGATATTGAATTGCCTTAAATCATTAATTTAACATATTTAAGTTAATTAAACTTCTTCATCTTACTGAAGTTGACATAAAGCCATAACGGCAGTGCATTTGGAAGAATTCGACATTCTTATATTTTAGCAGTCGATATTGAGTATCAAATTTAACATATTAAAGATTTTTCTTGTATATACACATTTATAAAGCATCGATATTGAGTTGAGCTGCTTTAAATCATTAATTTAACATATTTAAGTTAATTAAACTTCTTTACATCTTACGGCAGCGATTTGGAAGAATTGACATTCTTAATTCAGCCATAACGATTTTCTTGCATATACATTTGGAATTGAATTGCTTTAAATCATTAATTTAACATATTTAAGTTGATTAACTTTCTTCATCTTACCGAATTGACGACAACGGCTTATATTTCTTATATTCAGGTATAAAGTCGATTTTCTTGTATATACACATTTAGCAGTCGATATTGAATTGCCTTAAATCATTAATTTAACATATTTAAGTTAATTAACTTTCTTCATCTTACCGAAGTTGACACTGAGCCATAACGACAGTGCATTTGGAAAAATTCGACATTCTTATATTCAGGTATAAAGTCGATTTTCTTGTATATACACATTTAGCAGTCGATATTGAATTGCCTTAAATCATTAATTTAACATATTTAAGTTAATTAACTTTCTTCATCTTACTGAAGTTGACATAAAGCCATAACGGCAGTGCATTTGGAAAATTCGACAATCTTATATTCAGGTATAAAGTCGATTTTCTTGTATATACACATTTAGCAGTCGATATTGAATTGCCTTAAATCATTAATTTAACATATTTAAGTTAATTAACTTCTTCATCTTATACTGAAGTTGACATAAAGCCATAACGGCAGTGCATTTGGAAGAATTCGACATTCTTATATTCAGGTATAAAGTCGATTTTCTTATATATACACATTTAGCAGTCGATATTGAATTGCGTTAAATCATTAATTTAACATATTTATGTTAATTAACTTTCTTCATCTTACTGAAGTTGACATAAAGCCATAACGGCAGTGCATTTGGAAGAATTCGACATTCTTATATTCAGGTATAAAGTCGATTTTCTTGTATATACACATTTAGCAGTCGATATTGAATTGCCTTAAATCATTAATTTAACATATTTAAGTTAATTAACCTTCTTCATCTTATTGAAGTTGACATAAAGCCATAGCGGCAGTTCATTTGGAAGAACTCGACATTCTTATATTCAGGTATAAAGTTGATTTTCTTGTATATACACATTTAGCAGTCGATATTGAGTTGCTTTAAATCATTAATTTAACATATTTATGTTAATTAACCTTCTTCATCTTGCTGAAGTTGGCATAAAGCCATAACGGCAATGCATTTGGAAGAATTCTACAATCTTATATTCAGGTATATAGTCGATTTTCTTGTATATACACATCGATTAGCAGTCATTAATTTAACATATTGAGAAGTTGCTTTAAATCACATTAATTCAGGTATAAAGTTGATTTTTTTATATATAACATTTAGCAATATAAACTTTAAATCATTAATTTAACATATTTATATTAACCTTCTTCATCTTACTGAAGTTGACATAAAGCCATAACGGCAGTGCATTTGGAAGAATTCGACATTCTTATATTCAGGTATAAAGTCGATTTTCTTGTATATACACATTAAGCAGTCGATATTGAGTTGCTTTAAATCATTAATTTAACATCTTTAAGTTAATTAACCTTCTTCATCTTATTGATGTTGACATAAGGCCATAACGGCAGTGCAATTGGAAGAATTCCACAATCGTATATTTAGACACAAAGTCGATTTTCTTATATATACACATTTAGCAGTCGATATTGAATTGCTTTAAATCATTAATTTAACATATTTAAGTTAATTAACTTTCTTCATCTTACTAAAGTTGACATAAAGCTATAACGGCAGTGCATTTGGAAGAATTCGACATTTTTGTACTCAGTTATAAAGTCGATTTTCTTATATATACACATTTAGCAGTCGATATTGAGTTGCTTTAATTCATTAATTTAACATTATTATGTTAATTAACCTTCTTCACCTTACTGAAGTTGATATAAAGCCATAACGGCAGTGCATTTGGAAGAATTCGACATTCTTATATTCAGGTATAAAGTCGATTTTCTTGTATATACACATTTAGCAGTCGATATTGAGTTGCTTTAAATCATTAATTTAACATATTTAAGTTAATTAAACTTCTTCATCTTATTGAAGTTGACATAAAGCCATAGCGGCAGTGCATTTGGAAGAACTCGACATTCTTATATTCAGGTATAAAGTTGATTTTCTTATATATACACATTTAGCGGTCGATATTGAATTGCCTTAAACCATTAACTTAACATATTTTAGTTATTTTAACTTCTTCATCTTACTGAAGTTGACATAAAGCCATAACGGCAGTGCATTTGGAAGAATTCGACAATTCTTATATTCAGGTATAAAGTCGATTTTCTTGTATATACACATTTAGCAGTCGATATTGAGTTGCTTTAAATCATTAATTTAACATATTTAAGTTAATTTACCTTCTTCATCTTACTGAAGTTGATATAAAGCCATAACGGCAGTATATTTGGAAGAATTCGACAGATCTTATATTCAGGTATAAAGTCGACTCTCTTGTACATATATACACATTTAGCAATCGATATTGAGTTACTTCAAATCATTAATTTAATATATTTAAGTTAATTTACCTTCTTCATCTTACTGAAGTTGACATAAAGCCATAACGGCTGTGCATTTTGAAGAATTCGACATTCTTATATTCAGGTATAAAGTCGATTTTCTTATATATACACATTTAGCAGTCGATATTGAATTGCCTTAAAGCATTAATTTAACATATTTAAGTTAATTTACCTTCTTCATCTTATTGAAGTTGACATAAGGCCATAACGGCAGTGCATTTGGAAGAATTCGACAATTTATATTCAGATATAAAGTCGATTTTCGTTTATATACACACTTAGCAGTCGATACTGAGTTGCTTTAAATCATTAATTTAACATATTTAAGTTAATTGACCTTCTTCTTCTTACTGAAGTTGACATAAAGCTATAAGGGCTGTGCATTTAAAAAAATTCGACATTCATATGTTCAGGTATAAAGTTTATTTTCTTATATATACACATTTAGCAGTCGATATTGAATTACTTTAAACCATTATTTTAACATATTTAAGTTATTTAAGCTTCTTCATCTCACTGAAGTTGACATAAAGGCATAACCGCAGTGCAATTGGAAGAATTCGGCATTCCTATATTCAGGTATAAAGTTGATTTTCTTGTATATACACATTTAGTAGTCGATATTGAATTGCCTTAAACCATTAACTTAACACATTTAAGTAAATTAACCTTCTTCATCTTTCTGAAGTTGACATAAAGCTATACCGGCAGTGCATTTGAAAGAATTCGACAATCTTATATTCAGGTATAAAGTCGATTTTCTTATACATATGCACATTTAGCAATCGATATTGAGTTGCTTCAAATCATTATTTTAACATACTTAAGTTAGATAACTTCATTCCTCTTCCTGAAGTTGACATAAAGCCATAACGGCAATGCAGTTGGAAGAAATCGACATTCATATGTTCAGGTATAAAGTCGATTTTCTTGTATATACACATTTAGCAGTCGATATTGAATTGTCTTAAATCATTAATTTAATATATTTAAGTTAATTAGCCTTCTTCATCTTACTGAAGTTGACATAAAGCCATAACGGCAGTGCAATTGGAAGAATTCGACATTCTTATATTCAGGTATAAAGTCTACTTTCTTGTGAATACACATTTAGCAGTCGATATTGAGTTGCTTTGAATCATTAATTTAACATATTTAAGTCAATTTACCTTCCTCATCTTACTGAAGTTGATATAAAGCCATAACGGCAGTGCATTTGGAAGAATTCGACAATCTTATATTCAGGTATAAAGTCGATTTTCTTATACATATGCACATTTAGCAATCGATATTGAGTTGCTTCAAATCATTATTTTAACATACTTAAGTTAGATAACTTCATTCCTCTTCCTGAAGTTGACATAAAGCCATAACGGCAGTGC
>NW_026091943.1:0-8848 GCF_024586455.1 Bactrocera neohumeralis | reverse complement strand
TTGAGGTTTTGGACCCACGACTCCCCCCAAAGTCCTTATTTACTCTGTACCTCTTAAAGGATGTTATTCCAATGCTTTGGTAATAAAACCTCATTAACCCGCTAAAAACAAAAATTAGGTTATTTTACATTACAAAGATAGACTTAAACTTTTAGGATCGACATTCTATACAAAATTTGACACTCTGCAAAAAAGATAGACTAAAGTAAAAGTTATACGCAGTTAAAAGTATAAATCAAGTATCCCAAACATTCATACAAGTGGTTTGTGCACTCTGTGTTACTCATACGCCATGGAGTACTAGATGAATGTACATAATGCCGGCCAAAGACCACACAAGTAAACTGCACAAGTCTAGCACTGCACAGTGCATTTGTGTAGTGTATGGGGGTTTTTGTGCTACTTGTGCAGTGAACTGAACAATATCAAAACGATTTTGATATTTTTACACAAAGTCTGAATACTGCGCAAGAATTTGCGTAATAAGGCGAAATTAGCTCGTTTGTTTCAGTTTTTGTAGTTAACATCAAACCAAAAAGAAACAACGATTTTTTTTAAATTTATATATGACAAACAGTTTTGGACCGATTTCCCTTGAATTTATAAAAATCCCTTTTTTTGGGAAAAAAAAGCAAAGAATATAGCAACAGAATAATAAAAGTGAAGATACGAAAAAATTTTAAAATTAAAAGGAATATATCTCGACGCAAACAAAGATATGGTGGTTAAAAAATTAGGTACATATAGGACAACATACAGAAAAAGAATTCAAGAAAAGTGCAAAGAAGCGAAAAGTCTGAGCTGGATTTGGAGGATAACGCCAGAGCCAACATTATGGTTCATAATATTCTAAATTTCGAGAATTCTAATTCTTTCAATATTTTCTGCTGCCTAACTTTGGTTCTCTTAAAAACCGACATTTACTCCACATACTTTTCTTTTTTTTCTCGTTTTTTTTTTTATCGCTATAGAAGGATTAATATTATCATACAATATTTACGTACATGTTGTTCATGTTTATGCTTTCAATATTAAAATAAAACTTGCAATATTGGTTTGTATAGTGAGTCGCAGTTTTTGCACAGTGTTAGACTTGTTCCGTTTTACTTGCAGGTCTATATTTGCGGCATGAAGCGATTTATTGAAAGTAATCATGTGTTACCTGTCGCCATGGTGTACCACGTGAATGTAAGTGATTTGTGCACTCTGTGTTACTCATACGCCATGGTGTACTACATGAATGTGGTATATTTAATGCATAACTTTAACCGCATATAACTTTCAAGGAAACGTTTTGTGAAAAAAATGATGCAGAATTTTCTTTAGTGTGGAAAGGCATCACTTTCTGAAGTTGCACATTTTTTGATTTGGAGATGAAAACTTTATTGCAAAGAATAAAAAAATTCCATATATAATACTTCTTTATCTTTAATTGCATAGACACCGCTTACGCGGTTAAAGTCGAGTTCTACCCTACAACCCTAAGGTAGGATGGTGCGCCTTCTCGCTTTAGCTCGCCTTCAAATAGATATTCACGAAGAACCAATGCAGTATTGACGATGCATTACGTGGTGGAAAAATAAGAGTTGTCTACCCACAATTCCCGTCTTTTTTAAAAAAGAGCTTTGCACACACGACGTATGACACTGAAATATTATTCCTTGTTGACAGGTCGACCGATCGGAAGGAGTTCAAAGTGCAACACACTTCGATAATCGGAAAATCGTTAAAAAAAATAGAGTTTTGACTTTCTTTGACGTGGTTTTCGTCTTTGGCTCACCTTGGCCACGATATTCGGCTGTGCGGTAGTCTGCTTTCATGTTTTAAGCATAGATCCAAGACTCATCGGGCATTGTTTCACAGACGTTAACGCGTAGCTGGTTTTCGAAAAATTAGGAAATTTTGAAACCAACCGTGCCTTCAGTCTTCTTAGGCCCAAATTATTTTTGAAATTGGTTTTTACTGATCGTTCCGACCTCCAACGATGCCAGTAAGATTTCTGACTACTAATGGTCTATTCTCTAGCCCCAATTCCTTCATTTTATTTTTAGAGAGTTTTTATACTTTCTCATTACTTTTTTTGTTAAATAAAAAAATCTTCTGATTATTACATACTTCGTGGCAACATTAATATAAGCTGGTTAGGCTTTAATTTTTCGTATTTACACTTTATATAACTTAGCAATTAAAAAATATTTTTCGGACACGTTTGCATATCCTGAAAGAACCGATTCTCATCAATCAACTAATTTGCCAAGCTTTGTGTAGACTATTTCCTTTCGGTTTTTCATTGTCTTGTGTAAATAAATGCTCATGCTGTCTCGACTACCACAAGTATTCGCAAAGTTATTGACGGTCGTTGATTTTCCTTTTATCAATGCTTTTCCACAACTTTTACTCTACATACTCAATAGTGCGAATTCATTCACATTTTCAATGATTTGTTTATACCACTGTGCTCCCTCTAACGCAGCATTTTGAAAAATGAGAAGATTGTGTGCTGGCATGTACTTTCAACAGACGGCTATGTAACTGCAGGGTTGAGCACTTAGCTGAAATTCCGTAACAAATCTCGCCATAATAAACACGACGAAAATAATTCGAGAGTAAAGTGAGCTATTTTTATATTCTTGCAACATGTTGCTACACAGAATTATAGTATTTTTCACCTAACGGTTGTATATATCACTTAAAACTGACGTTGGTTTGTCTATGCGTCAGAAAATGAGATGATTTTTGTCAATACTTCCCTTGGCTCCCATATAACTAAACAACGATTTTCGAATTTCCAAGTGACTTTATACCGCATATATCGGCCCATATGTGAGTTATCTCAATGAAAATGAGAGCACGTGATTCTCTTACTATAGTGCATCTTAGTAACATATATGCAACAAATATATTATATCCGGGTGGCTTTTCTCCATATAATGGGTGATGGTATAAAATATCAGACAAAATCGGGTGATACTACCGCCAGCTTCCATAAACTACGTATAATGATTTTCGTTTTTTTAACAAACGTTTTCACAAAATTGAATTGTTTTGTTATCTTATTAAATTCTACAACAACTCTAGAATATTGTCCTAAACCTCGGAATTGATCTGAGTAATATTTTCGGAGTTACAGCCTTGAGAACTTGTGCGCTCGAGGCTAGCTGGGCATGTGCGCCTTCTTGAAACACGTTTTTCTCGAAAAACTGAAGTCGATTGGCAAAATTTCTCGAGAACTACTCCACCCCACCAATCTCCAAGAATACCTATTTCCATTGCATGTACCCTCTATAATGTTATGTGTGAATATACTCACAATATTTGGCACTATGTGCACTAACAAGCACTATATGACTAGAAGCAGACAACCGTTGCACGATAGTCGTTAGCTAACACGCAAGAAACGCCGAAGAATAACAAACAACTGTTAAGGCATTCGAGGTAATTTTGCTCACGAGCTTATGCATGTGCGTATGCGCATATTGTTTGCTTTGCTTTTTAGGGATTGGTACATTTGTTTTATTACGTACATCCATATGGCTTTGCATTAAAGTTAGACTGAGCTGGCACTTCGTGTCGTGCCTTCACACCTTCTACTAGTGTACAGTTATTATTTGTTATGTTTTCTCTGTTTTAAACTTTGAATATGTTGGTTTCAATTAAGTAAAGTTATTTGTTTTTTTTTTTAATTCCTAAAAATTGGTAAACAAGAATGGGTGAATAGGAAATGGAGATAAGACTAGAAGTCTAAGAATTGGTTTCAACCAACATTTTCTTACCAAACAATTTTTAAAATTTCCAATTTAAGAAAAAATGTATTACTTTGCCTCTCAAGAGTCGAATAATAAGTGAATATTAAGTGTTAAAATAGCCGAACTTTTTTCGGCTGTTAATTGAACAGCTTTCAATTTGTCAAATTAGACGCTTCTTGTGAAATTATTGCGACTGCTCCCAAGCTTTTAGTTAACCAATTACTTACTCCAAACAATTCAAACTAGCATTGCTATATTTATTTACTGTTACTAGTTGTCGTGAAGTGAATTTCGCAAACACTCACGTAATTCATGCTATTGGTATTTATCTTACTGTTGGTGTACATGTTCCGAGTTTGGGTGTCACTTGAAGTTTGTATTTGTCTTTTTAAAAGCGTTTGTTCCCCACATCACTCGTTTTCAGGTGAATTTACTTTTTGTTGTAACAATTAGCTATGCTATTCTTTACAGCTGCTTTTTTTTTTGGTGTAAAAAAGTATATAAAAAGGCATTTTGCTTGGTTTTAATCGGTGAGTTTTTATGGCAACGATTTGCTATAGTTTGGAGATTGTACTGATGCCTTGAATAATAACAAAATCTTTTCAATCGAGTGAAAACGGGTTCCACGTTCACGTTCAGTTTGGGGATCACGAAGAAAACCTACTAAGCCAAATCTGTTTAATACGGCGGTTGATCGATGTGTTTTTGACTTTAAATTCAGTGACAATCGTAGCTCGATGTAGAATCAATGAGTTGTCCTTCCACAGTTCCGGCCATTTTCGAAGGATGTTCTCACGCAAACGTCTCAATACGACCAATAGAACTCCTTATTGAACGTTTGTTCTTCCAGAACAAATTCTTGATGCAGCAAATCACGAATATGGAAAAAACAATGAGCGTACCCTTGATTTTTGAGCGACTTTGTCGTGGTTTTTTAATTTCCGCTCGTTTTTCCCTCCATTCCGATGATTTTTGACTTCCCTAAATGTGGAATCAGAATTCGCATAATCAACCTTGTCCAAATAGACCTGTTTATGGTTCTTCTTTTGAAGAAAATTCAGCTTAATCAAGATGAGTGGAACAAGAACGCATTCGCATCGAAAGGGCTCGCGAGAGATGTCTCTCTTGCCATCTTTCTATTTTAGTGGTTGAAGAGGTCGAGAGATCTTTTATGAGTTCTTCTCTTAGCTTTTTGCCTTACAAATTGCAAAAATATGATTTATCGGTTAAGTCCCAACTTAGCTCTACCTTACTTTTCTTTTCATTCCCCTTGACTATTCGACGCGAGTCAATTTTTTACAATAAGTCGTTCAAAGGATATTATATGTAGGCTGGTTCCACTATAGCCTATAGTTTTTCCAATCTCACCATAGCACAGTAGTTGCGCCCATAGGACAAAATTCAAAAAATTCATGTAGAAAATATTTTTTGTTTATTTTTTCTTTTATTCACTTTTACAAAGTTTTGGTTTTAGATAATTTTAGTCTTACATTTAAGTTTTTAAAATATATATTGCGACTTGCTCGCGGCGCTGGTCAACTTCAACGGTGTCGTTGACATCTGTTCTTGTCCGTGTTAGGGTTCGTTTCATTAGTTTCTTCAAGTTCGGTCAATCCGTCAGGGATGTAATTATTAGTATTTCTGTCCGCTTCTGTGTTCCCTTCCTACATTCATAACAACAAAAATTTGCGAAAAGTTACCAAATCGTCTCTAAAATATCCAAGCTTCTTCATGGCACACCGGTTTTTACTGCAAATCTAACGGGACATTCTAAAAATAGAATGCAAAGCGTGATCAACTGTTCAATTTTGCAGCGAAACTGCGCTAAGTTAGCTTTTCGTGAAAACAAAATTGAATTTCAAAGTGGTCAAACGTTTGCTAGAGAGGTCCGAATTTGATTATTTAAAATGAATTTTATTGTTGCAGGTATTTACTTTAATAAATTCATCTTGTAAAATTAATTTTATTGATTTATTATTTGTTGTGTATTCTTGATTGATTATACTTTTTTTGTGTATTTTTTTAACGTAATTTTCATGTTTAAATAGACATTTAGTTATGTTACCCCACGATCCCCCCTTTATGAGTGTTATCAGTGTCTTTGTCAATGTTTTGAGGTAATACAAATGTTAGGTGTAGCTGCCGATATTTGCCCATATGTGTATATTCGTGAATAAACTTAAGCTGTCGTCTTACTGTTGCTCAAATTTGCGACGCTATCTGCTGCTCTTCCTTAGTTTTTGCGATGTTTCTTTTGTATTCCTCCTTTGTGTTTGTATGCAATGCTACTTATTTTTTTTTCTAATTTTTATGCTATCTTTTTTTATAGGCGCTTCTTATAACTGCGTATTTTCGCGCATGCACATTCTTGATCTTTAGTGCACAGAAGAGGGCACGAATGCGAAAAGAACTCGAAGTGTCATTGGTTTGGTAGAACAAAGCATTAAAAACAAAGGCTACGCAGTAGAGATGAGAAAACTGAACATTTGTATTGGTTACATTTGCAAAAAAATTATTGCTTATTGGACTAAATACAATCGTTGTAAGATTTCAATTGTTCGATATCAATCCCCTTGGTTGAACACTGTCGAAACAATTATAATTGAGCCTGCTTGTGTTCCTGAACAAAGTTTTTCAAGTGCTGCACGCGGACGTCCCAAAATTGATTTTGCTGAGTCCTGAAAAAGAACGAAACGTCGTCGGATAGCGGTGATAGAAAAACAAGATGAGTCTGCAGCTTCTGTTTTGCGCTCATCCGATTTTCCACCGATCCTGAAGTCAACCGAAGCAAATATTGAAAAGGTTTTATCGCTTTTAATGGACACTGGAATAACGAAACACCAATACTTGCTCATTCGTGAATTTGTGAATGGTGAAGTGTCTTGCAATATATTGCCAAGCTACGAAAAAATCAAGATATCCAAATGACATAACATTTGCTGAAACATATGAAGAAGTCGAGCTGCAAAGTTCACTAGACAACACCGCTTCTAGTATTTTACAGCTCCAAAGAACTGTAATTGAAAATTGTCTTGAAGGAACGGAGAACACATTAACATTAATTGGAAAATGTGGGTTTGATGGCAGTACTGGGCACAGTGAATACAAACAAAAGTTTTCTAACTGCAATGACGATGATACATAGATGTGTATTCTTAACATCGTACATCCCACTTCAGCTTTCTGATAGTGACTCCAAAATAATAAGGAAAAATCCTAGACCATCATCTACACGCTATTGTAGGCCAGTCAGACTTCAATTCAAAAAGGAGACCGCCACAGTATCCCTTGAGAAAGAACTGCACTTTAAAAATAAAATAGCGAACTTAATGCCAACCGAATTGCAAATTCCCAATAAAAAATTATTCATAAATCATAGCCTGCAACTTACTATGATAGATGGAAAAGTGTGCAACGCGTTAAGCAATACGTCGTCTATGAAATGTTTTATATGCGGTGCGAAACCCACCGAAATGAATGATTTATAAAAATGTCTTATACATAAAAAAGGTTGAGAAAAATTATTTTGAATTCGGCTTATCACCACTTCATTCTTACATACGCTTTTTTGAGTACTTTTTGCACATTTCATACAAATTGGAAATAAAAATGTGGCAAGCAAGATCAGCAGAACAAAAGCTTAAAGTACTGCAAAGGAAAGAACAATTCCAAGAGGAATTTAGCGATAAAATGGGAATAATTGTTGATAAGTCAAGAGACGGAGGCAGAGGAAATTCCAACGATGGAAATTCAGCCAGGAAATTTTTTAGTAACCCGAGTTTAGCATCTGCTATTACAGGCATTGATGAATCAGTTATAACCCGATACGCAACGATATTGCAAGCTTTAGCCTCAGGATATTCTATTAATGCTAAAAAACTTGAAAGCTCTGCATTGGATACTGCTAAGCAGTTGATAAAACTATATCCATGGTACTATCTTCCAGCAACAGTGCATAAAATTTTAATTCACGGTGCGAAGGTGATAAAGCACGCTTTGTTGTCGATTGGAGAGCTCTCAGAGGAAGCTGCGCAGTCCAACAACAAAGAAATAAAGAAGTGCCAGTTGCAACATACTCGGAAGATGTCTCGCATATTGACAAATACGGATTTAATCAATACACTTCTTTTGCGTTCAGACCCTTTTATAACAGGTCAGAGAAAACTACCAAAGAGGGACAAATCTAAATTTTTGTCATCTGCATTTGATTTATTAGAAGCTATTTGTTAACCTTTTTTACATAAAAAATAATAAAATTCATTTAAATACATGCCAGTAATGAAATTTTAGCACTGCAACTCTACTGGAAGTATTTTTGCGCACCATCGCCTTATACGCCTTGCTACGGTGCTATGCGAGCTATAAGATATAGTCGTCCGATGCAGCCAATTTTTATACTCTCGCAACAAAGTTGCTAAGGAGAGTATTATAGTTTTGTTCACATAACGGTTGTTTGTAAGTCCTAAAACTAAAAGAGTCAGATATAGGGTTATATATATACCAAAGTGATCAGGGTGACGAGTAGAGTTGAAATCCGGATGTCTGTCTGGCTACGATCCTGCAATATCAGTTTGCGCACATCTTTAATAGTTTTCGAAGCAAAAACTGATTTTAGACTATCTTCACGAAATTCGTCATAGAGTGATCTACGACCTCGAATGAATTCATGATATCAGCGAGGAGCATCCATCAAAACATATTCATCAGTTATTTCTTTTGATGGCTCGTTTTGAAGTTTTCGTTGCCTTAACTAAATAATACGTCTATTATTTCTTCACTTTTGGACAGGAAAATATATTTTCATTATTTAAAAGACAACTAATTTAGGCGCACGCCGTAAAAATTGGAATACATGAATGATGAACATTTTCAAATTTACAGCGTCTCTTCTTGCATTTATAGCTGTAGCAAACCATGCAGCGTTAGATGACCGCTGAGTTAATTTGCCAACTGGCTGGTCACGTCCTTCGTAGCGACACGTGCGCAAGCCATATATTCATTATTTTACTTCCTCGCGGTACTATTCGAGCAAAGTTTGTATACAGTACAAGTGATGAGCTGAAGAAATTTCGGTAAGAAATACTATGTGTTTTTGTAAAACG
>NW_026091942.1:0-9023 GCF_024586455.1 Bactrocera neohumeralis | reverse complement strand
AAAGAAAGATTGTTCTAAACTTTCCGATCCACAACAAACAACCTGTAAAGAATTCATCAAGATTGGTTCAACCGTTCTCTTGATGTTACTAACAAGCAAATATGTATTTAATAATTTTATATAATGTAACGTTTGTTTGGGGAAAAAGGACTGTTTTGGGGTTTTCCGGAAATTATTCGAAATTTTCTCACCGTAAAAACCATCCTTCAACTTCAACGAACACTTAAAAAAAAGAATTGGCCAAATTGGTCCAGGCGTTATGAGTTAGTGAGCGCATATACATTTTGCTATTCATTTTTATTTATATATATGTATGTATACATACATAGATGTATGTAGATGTATAAGATTACTCTGCTTTTGTTTCGTTGCATACACTAATATTTTGACTTGCTGACACCTACAGTCTTATACTTTCGTTATATTTTTATTCCCAGCATGCTCAATGTCATTCAAAATATCATCTCGCTGCCGATGTTTTTACAGTTCACCGTTACTGCTATCAACATAAATATGCCTACCTTTGGCCGCATTACTATTCTATGGGGATGCACCGTTCTATCGCTTGTACTTTGTGGTATATTTGATCGCGATGCCGTTGGAAATCTTTCCCATCTGTTACTGTGGCACAACATTTCAATTACTTTTCGACAAGCTGCACGTTGAGATGTTCTGCAGCAACTGGGTGGTCCAGACACAAAAATTTCGAAAGCACATGATACTCTTCTGTGAGCGTTCGTTGAAGAGTCACACAGTCGTGACCAGTGGTATTGTACGCATTCATCTGGATACTTTCGTCTCGACCTGTAAGACAGCTTACTCCCTGTTCGCTGTCATAATGAAGATGAATGAATAAACCAAAAAGTAGAAGTAGAAATGAACTACGTTTTTATATTTGACATTTTATATTTCATTGGCACTTTTGCAAATTTTTTGGGAGTACTTTCTAACACCTCCTTAATCTTAACATAGCAAAATGTCCTGCTTCGTTGCGTATTCTATATTATTATAGCACCGTTGCAGCATCTATGATCCACGCACGACTGGCGCAATTTTTACTTAAATATACATCATATCCAACATTTTGAATTGTTACATAAACAAACTGTTACAGATAATATACGACTTTAAAACTTCCGACTGGTTTTTACTTTATCACGAAAATTAACGTTCTTTAAAGATCGCCTTCGCTCAACATAGGGTCAACAAAATCATACTGGGTATTGAGCGGCACTATTTACAACACTAGTATCCATCTTGAGAACCAGCATTCATTATTGGATAATACTCGACCGAATAGACCACATCCAGCACGAAGTATAGAAAATATAGCAGCTGTAGCTAAGAGTGTACACGAAGACCGTGGTGAGTCGATTCGGCGCCGTTCGCAGAAACTCGGACTGTCATTTGGATCGACTTCATAATTTTACGTAAAAATCATAAATGTAGAGCGTGCAAAATACACTTTGTGCAAGAACTGAATGCGCTCGCCATTCCGAAGCGGCATCGTTTCACTTTATGGGCTCCATTTCCCATGCATCGCTTCAATCAATGGATTTATTGAGAGAATACTTCGGAAAGCAGATAATTTCACGTTTTGGGTCGGTCGATTGACTCCAAGATTGTGGGGTATCACACCGATAGAGTTTTTCTTGTGGGGATATGTAAACTTTAAAGTCTATGCCGACAATTCCGTTTTGATTCAGAAGCAAAACATCGCGCCTGTCATTCGTCAGTTATCAGTCGAAATTCCCCAACGAGTCATCGAAAATTGAACTTAACGTATTAGCTGAGACGTAGCCGCGGGCAACATTTGAAAGAGATAATCTTCAAAAAGTAAATGCCAAAAAATGTTATTACGAATGATAATAAGCATTTCCATTAAATTTGAATTTATTTGTTCTATTTTTAAAAAAAGTAGTAAGCATCGAAATGGATCACCCTTTATAAGCAGGCTATTCGGTTGGCTATTGACATATTCGAAGGCTTCCGGTAGATTTAACAATTAGGTTAAATTAGGTTTTATGACTGATCCTCACGGTATGGAACATAGTGTGATAGCTATCATTTCTTTCTTTATGAAGTCCGAAAGCATCCAACATATAACTTTTATGTTAAATTTAAGACTGCTGAATCATTTCTATTGAAAACACGCTAATGGAGTTCTATGGAAGTAGGAAGTATATTGGGTACTACTTATGAAAAGGGCTGTCTCTTCGAGGGCCTTTTGTGAATTTAAATGAAATTTATGTTGTTTGTGCAGTGATTATCGTATCCCCGCATGGGTTGCCATCGAAGTCGTCTAACTAAACGGAAACGTACTTTTCTGGTGGGTTATCACCATACTGAGAAGTTGTTCAAATGAAGGAGATTCATTGGGCAAGCAAACAGGTGGTTTGACTTATACAGGACGCATTGCCCTCAGGACATACATTTGCTATGTCGAGGTCAATTATGGATAAGATTAACCTGCTACAATATAGAGTATGATGTTGCGCAAGGGTCACTATAGGTTCTTGAGCAACTCGAACGCTTAGTCTGCTGAAATTGATGGTTTAACAAGAGGTATCCTTTTACTGGGAGGTAGTCGATTAAGGTGTTAGTGACTCCAATGAGTGTCTAAAGTTTTTGGCATCCGTACTCTGTTTGGTGACTGTCATGGATGCTTCTGCGGAAACCATCCCGTTATCATACGGAGTTCAGAGTTCTGGCGCTTCACTAACATATCGGTGCAGCGCAATTAATGACCGGCAAACCGACTGCCAACAACGTTTCGTTGTTTTTGAACTGGTCGGTTGAATAGTGGAGTTGAACGTACGTATGTACGTATTGCCTGTGGAGACTCCATATTGCTTATGGTATACAAATTAGTATGCCATATATTGGAAGCAATGAAGTGTCACTTCAGCAGTTTGACAGATCAGTTTTCATTTCTAGAAAATTTCGAAGAGGCAACACATCCCATTTTCACATATACCGACGGCAGTTTCATTTCGGTAATAAAAATTTAGTAGAGCGAGTATAAAGAATTTTGTGTTAAATCATATAAATAAAAATTTTCAAAATAATTTAAAACATTTTTCAAAAATTAATATTTAGTTTAATATTGATAATTTCCAGAAAAATTATACAAAATGGATTGGCGAATGAGCGAAGTCTTAAATTTAATAAACTTATTCAAGCATATGTATGTAAATCAAAATATCATTATTTTAATCAACGTATATATACATATAAATGAATTGCTGTTCGTTTGTCTCGCCAAAACTCGAGAACGGCTGAGCGGATTTATCTTATCAAAGTCTTTAAATGTTCGTGGAGGTCTGGGGAAGGTCTAAAAGGCGAGAAAAAATCGAATAATTGCCGGAAAACCTCTAAAAACAGCCATTTTCTATTTCCCATAAGTGACGTGATGTACCATCGCATGGCATGATATCACATCACATTTCATAAATATCCATCTTATATATACAAATAAGTTATGCTCTATCTGACTAAACCGTTACATAAAATGAAAAATGGCCTGAACCACTTTGAAGGAAATCCGGTGAGGATGGTTTTTAAAAAAGGGAGAAAATGTTTTTTAACGGACTTTACGATGTAAATTTCC
Organism: Bactrocera neohumeralis; assembly: GCF_024586455.1. Classification (NCBI taxonomy): domain Eukaryota; kingdom Metazoa; phylum Arthropoda; class Insecta; order Diptera; family Tephritidae; genus Bactrocera; species Bactrocera neohumeralis. The sequence goes on along the minus strand of NW_026091942.1, from coordinate 5,413 downwards.
AAAAAAGTGACCTTTCCATACCACATTTTTTTTGAATTTTTTTTTTTGGTTTTGTTTTCCAATTAATTTATTTGTAAATTATTTGAATTGTTCAATTTCTGTCGATTTCTTTTTTATTTCGGCTATTCAAAAGGTAAATTATTGAAAATTATTCAGTGACAACTTTATGTGTCCTTCATACAAAGTGATCAAATACGGATTGAAATTTGTTACGATGATACGAAGAGGTCACGCTAATATCGGTCGGCGTTCCTTTTACCATCATTATATATTGGCAGCCCAAGGCACATGCACGAGTACTCTCAGGATGCGATTATATACCTGTACGTGCAGAATTATGGACGGGCGGATTTGATTGTTACATTCACTTCCAATGCAAAATGACCATAGATTACGGAATTATTGAATCGTGATCAATCAGCAAGATCGTCACGATGTCACAGCACGGCTTTTCAAACAACAGCTATGATCCATATCTTGAGGCAACGTATGTATTCATATATGGTGTTGTTAGATGCAAGATGTACTCTGTTGGGGGCCAAAAAAGAGATTTGCCGCACGCACACATTCTTCTTTGGATGGTGGATTGTGGTTACACCAGATCAAATTGATGAAATCATTCATCAAATTTCTGACCAGATAGACCCAGAAATGATGGTTCTGGTTCATATTCTGGACATCACAATCGCACTTCGGTGTGTACGTCTGACAATAATTGCACGAAACACTATCCACATGCTTTTCTTTCGGAAACGCAAACTGAACACAGAACATTTAGAGGTGTGAATAACGAAGTTGACAACACATGGATTGTACCATATTCGCCACTATTGCCTAATTCACATTCAAAACTCATATCAATGTTGAGTATTGCAATTTGGTGTAATCGATGAAGTAAGTTTGCAAGTACGTCAACAAAGGACGTAGCGGTCAATAACCGCTATGACCGCGAGATCAGCAAGTATCAAATGAGTGGATGCGTGAACTGCAATGAAGCATTTTATGAGATATTTACTTTTGCGATTCATGAACGTTTTTCGACTGCTGTGCCTCTCGCAGTTCATTTGGAGAAGGCCAAAGGGCCAGCGGAAACACTCCCAACAACAAAATTGATATTGACGAGTTTTTTCTCAACTTGTGTCAGTGATCCGTTTGCGAGAACATTGCTTTGCGGATAGACTATGCAATATAATTATGGGGTGTTTACGTCGTCGCATATAATAACATTGCATTCACATCGAGATATTTTATTTGTCTTGTAATTACGGTACGCTTATACTGTAACATGTAACTCCTCCACTCTTTGATTCTAGATTCTCCCGGATCTCGATGGGAATATAAGTTATACATATTTGTATTTAAGGGTAGTTTCCAGGTCTCAAGAAATGTTAAAGCTATATAAAAAAACGCTTAAGAAATGGTCAAGAAAATTTCCTGCTAGTATGCAGCTCTGAAAAAATCTAGTACTAATTTTTAATAATTTTTTTCAATAAAATGTGACTATGGCAACACTTGTTTAGCAAAGAAACATGAATTCAACAATTGTTTCTTGAAGGAAATTCGAAATAATCGTTAAATTCGTCTTAAATTAGTTAAAATCATCATTATGAAGTTCAGTTCATATTGAAATGTTGCATAAAACTTATCAATCGTCAACAACATTCCTTAAATCGCAATAAAAATATTTATGTTACTATACACATGCATACATACATACATACATATTACATACAAAGTTTGTTTTCTTTGTTTACTCTCTCTTGCTCTTGTAATGTGCATCATACAAAATGCATAACCTGCTGTCAAAATTACTTGACTACAGCTCAAGAAATAAGGAATTTTTTTTCTTGAGCATTTACTTGAGAGCTGGAAACTAACCTTTAAAAAAGACATTTGTTTTAAAATGAGTTAATTTTTTTCAGAGTTTCTGTTCTCATTATTATCGTTTGAAAATTTAAAACGACGTTTAATATTTGACGTCTGTACGTTTTCCAAATTTCTTTTGAACAATTTTGGTTCTTCTTTAAGCTTAGTATCCAGTTCTCAAGAAATGTGAAAACTTCATATAAAAAAACGCTTAAGAAACGGTCAAGAAACTTTGTTTCTTTGTTTTTTTTTCTCTTGCTCTTCTAATGTGTATCATTCACAATGCGTAACTTACTGTCAAATTTACTTGACTACAGCTCAAGAAATAAGGATTTTTTTCTTGAGGGATAACAAAATGTTTTCCTACTAATAATATAATAGTTTCGTATTTTGTGTTATTAAAATGTATTACCTTTCACGATAAATTACCTAAAATGTTAAATTCTTTCGGAAAAGGTGTTATAATTTTATATTTTATTTCGTTGATTCCGTTAATTGTTCCGTAACATAAAGATTTAGGAAGTTTTTCTTTTTGAAAATTTTCGGCTGAAACGTTTGGTTTAATAATACTTGTTGTTGAGCCTGTGTCTCTTAAGCATTTAATTCTGTGCTTTCCTATTGTTGAGATTTAGAGGCGCTGTTAAAAAACTTACCTCGATTTGTTCGCCATTAGCAATTTCCATTAGATTTTAATTAGGCGATAAACGACTTAAACTTGGATTATAATCTACGTTCATGAGAGAACTTTTAGTTTGACTTGGTAGATTTGCTCTCATTGTTGCACCCGTAATCGTTTTTGTTCCGGTTGTTGTAATTATTGCTATTAAAATTGCAATAACGTATGTAGTTATTGTCGTTTCTATTTTGTTGTTTTTTATCGGTATTAGTTTGTATTTGTGCCAGTCTGTTGTCTGAAATGCTTTTATGTTCGCAAGTTCTATAATTTCTCTTATAAACTTCGTAGTTCGTCTTATTTTTGTTCGTATATTTTCTATGTCCTCAGTAAAGTATAAAAGAGCGATATTTTACACCTTAGCTATTTTAATTTTGTATGTTTAATGTTTCATTTTCAGCTATGTGAGCTCTTATATAAGTACGTAGGCCCATCGATTTTTTCTTACAAAATATCTACTAAATCTCTATCTACGTTTTCAGGTTTGTATAGGCCCGGAGGATGGAGTCATGTGTAGAAGTTCACGCAAGTGAGGAAAGTTCTCCGATCGCCATTCACTTGGGAGTGGCCAGAAAATATTATTTTACATATGACTCAAGCAGCTCACGATTTCCGGTCTTTGACCAAGTATCCTCTAGGTAGCCTAAGAACATCCGTTTGAAGGCAAGCTAAAGTGAGAAGGCGACACATCCCCTACATAGGGTTGTGCGCTGGGTTTGGGACCCACCACGTAAAAAACACTACCAATGAAAAGAAACAACAAGCCTCGGATGAGTGACCCCCTCTTGATGACGACCATGGCAAACGAAATAAGGACTACGAATTGAGGGCATGATCATCAACAAACTGATTGGACCTTATCAGTGTGGCTTTAGACCTGAAAACTCAACAACCGACCAGATATTCACCATGTTTCAAATCTTGGAAAAAACCCGTGAAAGGAAAATCGACACACACCACCTCTTCGTCGATTTCAAAGCTGCTTTCGACAGCACGAAGAGGAGCTGCCTTTATGCCCAGATGTCTGAATTTGGTATCCAAGCTAAACTAATACGGCTGTGTAAACTGACAAATGCTCCATCAGGATCGGGAAGGACCTCTTCGAACCGTTCGATACCAAACGACAAAGCGACTTTCTATCGTGCGACTTCCTCAATCTGCTGCTGGAGAAAATAATTCGAGCTGCCGAACTTAATCGAGCAGGTACAATCTTTTATAAGAGTGTACAGCTGCTGGCATATGCCGATGATATTGATATCATCGGCCCAACACCCGCGCCGTTAGTTCTGCTAACTATGTCAGCCTGGTAATCCAACGCAGGATAACTCTTGCCAACAGGTGCTACTTCGGACTGAGTAGGCAATTGGGAAGTAAAATCTTCTCTCGACGAACAAAAACCGAACTCTACGAGTCACTCATTATTCCCGTTCTGCAAATGGTGTAGAGGCATGGACTATGACAACATCTGATGACTCGACGATAAGAGAGAATTAAAAGACTACGCTGGCTAGGTCATGTTGTCCGGATGGACGAAAACACTCCAGCTCTGAAAATATTCGGCGCCGAACCCGCCGGGGGAAGCAGAGGAAGAGGAAGACCTCCACTCCGTTGGAATGACCAAGTCGAGAAGGACCTGGCTTCTACGCCAGTAAAGAAGAAGAAGAATAAGATATGCCTGGTTTTAATCGGTCAAAACGATAAATTTCATTAATTTCACATTTACAAGTTTCGAAAATTTCAAATATTTATTTCGATTAAGTTACTTACTTTGACTGTCCTACGATAGTTAAATACCTCTGCGTATGTTTTTCTTGGACGCAATCCTTGTAGGATTTTTTCTTTAAAGTTTTCCCATGTTGCATTATCTTCAAGGGTCTCTCGTTCTTTGTCCGGTCTTGTATGGAATCAGCGGCCAAAAATACTTCCACTGTCTATATAAAGGTGAAACGTTTGCCAAAACTTTTTAATATATAATTTTATAAAAATTAAACGAAAAGAGGAATTCTTCGAATATTATTTAACTAAATCGAAATCATAGACTTACTTTTGCATGATAGTTTTCTTTGACTGGTGATGAAAAGATCTGAGCTGAAAAGTAATCGGTTTAGCAAGTCCTGATTTGTAGCGACCCGTTAGTTCTTTCGTGTATGATGGAGTCGATACATCTTAACGTCCTTACTGCTTGACTCAACAGAATCTTTTGAGAGCTCTCCAATTGAAACTGGTGCATACAGAAAAACATCGGGAGCGTGAATTAAAATTTTGTGGACTGACGAAGGAATAAATACCAGGAATATTTTGAAGTTAATTCTCTTTCAGGATCTAGCGCAAATCCAGTGCATTCAGGATGAATTGAACTGATTGCTTTTGAAATTGTTTTCGAACAGGACGGCAATAGCGGGTGGACGAAGGTCTAGAGTTTTTCAAAATTTGTTTGTGCTCTTCATCATTTTGCGATTTTATTGTTACTTGTAGAGGGACATATGTATGTCATGACAAATAAATTATTGTCTTCCAAATTATTATTTTCAAATTCAGAAAAACTGCCAAAAAAGCACACATTTTCCTATTAATAACAGGTAATGAGTCCTCTCATTGCCTTCATTAACTACATTTGTGACGCAGTGTGGTCCAATAATTTCTTTATCTCAACTTCAACATCAGATTCTGAGACCTTTATTTGCTCAAGATAATTGTTTTGCCTTTAAAATGTTATCCTAGTAGGGTAAAAAATTAATATCAAGTTTTTTGTTAACAAAGCTTCTAATAAGTAGATACTGAAGCTTTAATAAATTTGCTTCGGTGATAAGTGATATTACTTCACACAATTTCTAAACACCAAAATTCAAAAATATAATATTATATTTTTCTGGC
>NW_026091941.1:0-5014 GCF_024586455.1 Bactrocera neohumeralis | reverse complement strand
TTTTAATTTAAATGTGTTAAATTAATGATTTAAAGCCACCACTCATGTTATTTTTAGACAAAAAAATGGACTTACCCCTGAATATGATTGTGAATTTTCAAAACGCTGCCGTTATGGTTTTATGTCAACTTCAGTAAGATAAAGAAGGTAAATTAACTTAAAGATGCTAAATTATAGATTTAAAACAACTCAATATCGACTGCTTAATGTCCATACAAGAAAATGGACTCTAAGAAAATAAGATTGTCGAATTCTTAAAATGCTCTATACCTGAATATATTTAAAGCAACTCAATGACTGCGTGTAATTCGACTTCCAAATTGTCAAATTCTGCCAAATATGGCCTTATGTCAACTTCAATAAGATGAAGAAATTAAATTAACTTAAAGATGTTAAATTAATGATTTAAAGCAACTCAATATCGACTGCTAAATGTGTATATACAAGAAAATCGACTTTATGGCTTTATGTCAACTTCAGTAAGATGAAGAAGGTAAATTAACTTAAAGATGTTAATTAATGATTTAAACCAACTCAATATCGACTGCTTAATGTGTATATACAAGAAAATGGACTCTATACCTGAATATAAGATTGTCGAATTCTTCCAAATGCACTGCTGTTATGGCTTTATGTCAACTTCAATAAGATGAAGAAGGTAAATTAACTTAAATATGTTAAATTAATGATTTAAGGCAATTCAATATCGACTGCTAAATGTGTATATACAAGAAAATGGACTTTATACCTGAATATAAGATTGTCGAATTCTTCCAAAATGCACTGCCGTTATGGCTTTATGTCAACTTCAGTAAGATGAAGAAGGTAAATTAACTTAAAGATGTTAAATTAATGATTTAAAGCAACTCAATATCGACTGCTAATGAATATACAAGAAAATCGACTTTATACCTGAATATGAGAATGTCGAATTCTTCCAAATGCACTGCCGTTATGGCTTTATGTCAACCTCAGTAAGATGAGGAAGGTTAATTAACTTATATATGTTAAATTAATGATTTAAACCAACTCAGTATCGAATGCTTAATGTGTATATACAAGAAAATGGACTTTATACCTGAATATAAGATTGTCAAATTCTTCCAAATGCACTGCCATTATGGCTTTATGTCAACTTTAGTAAGATGAAGAAAGTAAATTAACTTAAATATGTTAAATTAATGATTTAAAGCCACTCATTGTCGACTGCTTAATGTGTATATACAAGAAAATCGACTTTATACCTGAATATAAGATTGTCGAATTCTTCAAAATGCACTGCCGTTATGGCTTTACGTCAACTTCAGTAAGATGAAGAAGGTTAATTAACTTAAAGATGTTAAATTAATGATTTAAAGCAACTCAATATCGACTGCTTAATGTGTGTATACAAGAAAATCGACTTTATACTTGAACATAAGATTGTCGAATTCTTTAAGATGCACTGCCGTTATGGCTTTACGTAAACTTCAGTGAGATGAAGAAGGTAAATTAACTTAAATATGTTAAATTAATGATTTAAGGCAATTCAATATCGACTGCTAAATGTGTTTGTACAAGAAAATCGACTTTATACTTGAACATAAGATTGTCGAATTCTTCCAAATGCACTGGCGTTATAGCTTTATGTCAACTTCAAGAAGATGAAGAAGGCAAATTAACTTAAAGATGTTAAATTAATGATTTAAAGCAACTCAGTATCGACTGCTAAATGTGTATATACAAGAAAATGGACTTTATCCCTGAATATAAGATTGTCGAATTCTTCCAAATGCACTGCCGTTATGGCTTTATGTCAACTTTAATAAGATGAAGAAGGTAAATTAACTTAAAGATGTTAAATTAATGATTTAAAGCAACTCAGTATCGATAGCTTAATGTGTATATACAAGAAAATCGACTTTATACCTGAATATAAGATTGTCGAATTCTTCCAAATGCACTTCCGTTATGGCTTTATGTCAACTTCAGTAAGCTGGAGAAGGTTAATTAACTTAAAGATGTTAAATTAATGATTTAAAGCAACTCAATATCGACTGCTTAATGTGTTTATACAAGAAAATCGACTTTATACCTGAATATAAGATTGTCGAATTCTTCCAAATGCTCTGCCGTTATGGCTTTATGTCAACTTCAGTAAGATGAAGAAGGTTAATTAACTTAAATATGTTAAATTATTGATTTAAAGCAACTCAGTATCGACTGCTAAATGTGTATATACAAGAAAATGGACTCTATACCTGAATATAAGATTGTCGAATCCTTCCAAATGCACTGCCGTTATGGCCTTATGTCAACTTCAATAAGATGAAGAAGGTAAATTAACTTAAAGATGTTAATTTAATGATTTAAAGCAATTCAATATCGACTGCTAAATGTGTTTATACAATTTTTAAGAGAAAATGATACTTTATATCCTGAATAACGCATTGTCCGAATTCTTTAAAAATTACTGCCGTTATTATTTGAAACGTTAGATAAGATGAAGAAATTAACTTTTTGAAGATGTTAAATTTAATGATTTAAAAGCAACTCAATATCAGATGTTTAATGTGTATATACAAAGAAAGTGGACTTTATACCTGAATATAAGATGTATAATTCTTCCAAATACATGCCGTTTATTTATGTCAGACTTCAGTAAAATAGCCCCACAAAAAATAGTCTAAAGGCGTTAAATCGCATGATTTGGTGGCCAACTCAATGCATCCCGAAAAATGCACTGTTTGGTGTGGTTTGTACCTGAATATAAGATTGTCATTTTTTCAAAGATGCTGTTGGACGCAAGGTTACGGTGAATGGCGATCGCTATCGTTCGATGCTAACAAACTTTTTGTTGCCAAAAATGGAAGAACTGAACTTGTTAACATGTGGTTTCAACAAGATCAGCTATCATGCCACACATGCGTTCTATGGCCATTTTGAGAAAACTTCGGAGAACTTTATCTCAAGAAATGGACCCGTAAGTTCCACCAAGATCATGCGATTTAACGCCTTTAGACTTTTTGTGTGGTAAGATGAAGTCTAAAGTCTACAGAAATATGTTAAATTAATGATTTAAAGACAACATTATCCGAAGAAATTCGGGCTATTCCGGCCGAAAAATCGAAAAAGTTGCCCAAAATTGGACTTTCCGAATGGACCATATGACGCATTGCGGTCAACATTTAAATGAAATTATCTTCAAAAGTTTACATGTCGCTTATGTCAGCTTCTAACGTTTCAAATAAAGAACCGATGAGATTTTGCAAATTTTAAATTATTCTTTAAAAAAACTTATCAAGCTCTAAAAATCACCCGATACAAGAAAATCGACTTTATACTTGAACATAAGATTGTCGAATTCTTCCAAATGCACTGCCGTTATGGCTTTATGTCAATTTCAGTAAGATGAAGAAAGTAAATTAACTTAAAGATAATAAATTAATGATTTAAAGCAACTCAATATGGACTGCTAAATGTGTATATACAAGAAAATCGACTTTATACAATATAAGATTGTCGAATTCTTCCAAATGCATTGCCGTTATGGCTTTATGTCAACTTAAAGATATTAAATAAATGATTAAAAGCAACTCAATATCGACTGCTTAATGTGTATATACAAGAAAATCGACTTTATGCACGGCCGTTATTGCTTTATGTCAACTTCACAGAAGGTGAAGAAAGTTAGGTAACTTAAATGTGTTAAATTAATGATTTAAAGCCACTCAGCATCGACTGCTTAATGTGTATATACAAGAAAAACGACTTTATACCTGAATATAAGATTGTCGAATTCTTCCAAATGCATTGCCGTTATGGCTTTATGTCAACTTCAGTAAGATGAAGAAGGTAAATTTACTTAAAGATGTTAAATTAATGATTTAAAGCAACTCAATATCAACTGCTTAATGTGTATATACAAGAAACTCGAATTTATACCTGAATATAAGATTGTCGAATTCTTCCCAATGCACTGTCGTTATGGCTTTATGTCAACTTCAGTAAAATGAAGAGGGTAAATTAACTTAAAGATGTTAAATTAATTATTTAAAGCAACTCAATATCGACTGCTTAATGTGTATATACAAGAAAATCGACTTTATACCTGAATATAAGATTGTCGAATTCTTCCAACTGCACTGGCGTTATAGCTTTATGTCAACTTCAGTAAGGTGAAGAAAGTTAATTGACTTAAAAATGTTAAATTAATGATTTAAAGCAACTCAATATCGACTGCTTAATGTGTATATAAAAGAAAATGGACTTTATACCTGAATATAAGATTGTCGAATTCTTCCAAATGCACTGCCGTTATTGCTTTATGTCAACTTCACAGAAGGTGAAGAAAGTTAGGCAACTTAAATGTGTTAAATTAATGATTTAAAGCCACTCAGCATCGACTGCTTAATGTGTATATACAAGAAAAAGGACCTTATCCCTGAATATAAGATTGTCGAATTCTTCAAATGCACTGCCGTTATGGCTTTATGTCAACTTCAGTAAGATGAAGAAGGTAAATTTACTTAAATATGTTAAATTATTGATTTAAAGCAACTCAATATCGACTGCTAAATGTGTATATACAAGAAAATCGACTTTTTACCTGAATATAAGATTGTCGAATTCTTCCAAATGCACTGCCGTTATGGCTTTATGTCAACTTCAGTAAGATGAAGAAGGTAAATTAACTTAAAGATGTTAAATTAATGATTTAAAGCAACTCAATATCGACTGCTTAATGTGTATATACAAGAAAATCGGACTTTATACCTGAATATAAGATTGTCGAATTCTTCCAAATGCACTGCCGTTATGGCTTTATGTCAACTTCAGTAAAATGAAGAAGGTAAATTAACTTAAAGATGTTAAATTAATGATTTAAAGCAACTCAATATCGACTGCTAAATGTGTATATACAAGAAAATCGACTTTATACCTGAATATAAGATTGTCGAATTCTTCCAACTGCACTGGCGTTATGGCTTTATGTCAACTTCAAGAAGATGAAGAAGGCAAATTAACTTAAAGA
>NW_026091940.1:0-5851 GCF_024586455.1 Bactrocera neohumeralis | reverse complement strand
TTTGAAAACCAATAAAACCCCCTTTAAGAGGTCGGGGGGCGAAAACCCCCGGGGGGGGGAACCCGGCGCGAAAATTGAAAAAAAAAAACCGGAAAAACGCCAAATTCAAAGGAAAAAACCGTTTTTTTAAGACTTAGCCCCCCTTTTTTGGTTATACGAAAAAAGAATTTTTTAAATTTGAAAGAAAAGATTTGAAAACAAGGGACAAAAAAAAAAGGGGAAAAGGGAAAGTTAGGAAATGGGGGGAAAAACGGGGTTTTAAACGGGGGTTCGAAAAAAAAAAATTTGAAAAAAATTCTTTAACCGGGTTTTTTGCACTTTTTGTGAAACGAAAAATTTTTTTTTTAAAAAAAAAAAAGGGGAAAATTTTTTTTTTTAAAACCCCGGGGGTTTTCCCCCCACTCAAACCAGAAATTAATTTTGTAAAATTTTTTATTACTTTTTGGGTTTTTAACCCCGGTTTTTAACCGATTAAATTTTAATTTTTAATTTATTTGTTTTTTTTACCAAAAGCCCCGTTTTTTAAACCCCAAAATTTTTTTTTATTTTCGAAAAAAATTTTTGTTTTTTGGAAAAAATTAAAAATTTGGGATTGAAAAAAATTTCTTACGGGAAACCAAATTTTTTTTACTTTTTAATTTCTAGGTTGAAAAAATGTTCAAAATTTTTTTATATTAAATTAAATAGCCAAAAGATTTTTAAAAAAAATTTGGTTATTTTTTTTAGAAAATTTTAAGGGGAAAAAATTTAAAAAAAAAAATTTTTTTTAAATTTTTTTTTTTTTTTTAAATTAAAAAAAAAAAAAATTTCCCTTTTTTAAATTTTTGTGGGCCCGGGTTTTTGGGGCCCCCCGGAAATTTTTTTAAAAATTTAAAAAATTTTTAAAACCAAATTTTAAAACCCCTTTTAAAAAAAAAAACCCCGGAAAAAAAAAAACCCCCCTTTTTTTTTTCCCCCCCGGGGCCCCCAAATTAAAAAATTTTAAAACCCCCTTTTTTTAAAATTTTCCCCTTTTTTAAAAAAAAAAAATTTTAAAAAAAAAAAATTTTAAAAAGGGTTTTATTTTTTTTTTTTTAAAAAAAAATTTTCCAAAAAAAAATTTTAAAAATTTTTAGAAAACCCGCCCCCCCCAAAAAAAAAAAACCCCCCCCTTTTAAAAATTTTTTTTAAAAATTTTTTTTTAAACCCTTTAAAAAACCCCCCCCCTTTTTTTTTTTAAAAAAAAAAATTTCCAAATTTTTTTTTTTTTTAAAAAAAAAAAATTTTTTTTTTTTTTCCAAAAAAGGGGGGGGGAAAATTTTTGGGGAAAATTCCCTTTTGGGGGGAAAAAAGGGGGCCCGGGGCTTGGAAAATGCCCCAAAAAAAAAATTTCCCAAAAAAACAAAGAAAAAAAGGGCCCCCCGGGGGTTTTTTTTTGGGTTTTATTCCCCCCTTTTTGGGGGAAAGGGGTTTTGGGGAAACCCGGGGGAATTTTTTTTTTTTTTTCCCCCCCCCCCCCCAAAAATTTTTCCCCTTTTTCCTTTTGGGGGCCCAAAAAAAAAAAAGGGGAAAAAACCCCCCCCCTTTTTTCCCCCCCCGGGGCCCCAATTTTTCCCCTTAAACACTTTTCCCCCAAAAACCTTTTTCCCCCCCCCCGGGGGTTTTTTTTGGTTCCCTTTTTTCCCCCCCTTTTTTTTCCCAAAAAAAATTTTTTCTTTAAAAAATTTTTGGGTGGGGGGGGGGAAAAAAGGGGGGGTTTTTTTTTTATGGCCCCTTTTTTTTTTTTAAACCCCCCCATCGGGGGGTTTTTGGGGGGGTTTTTTTGGCCGGGGCCCCCCCGGGGCCTTTTTTAAAGGGGCCCCCCAAATTCTTGCCCCCTTTGGCCCCAAATTTTTTAAAAAAAAAATTTAAATTTTTTTCCCGGGTTTAAAATTTCCAAAATTTTTTTTAATTTTTTGGGTTTTTTCCCCTTTTGGGGGGGGGGAAAAAGGAAAAAAATTTTAAAAAGGGGGTTTAATTTTTAAAAACAAAAAAAACTTTTTTTTTTAAAAAAAAAACCCCAAAAAATTTTTTTTTAAAAAAAAAAAATTTTTTTTAAATAAAAAAAAAAAAATTTTTTTTTTTTTTTTTTTTTTTTTTTTTTTGTTTTCCCCGGAACCGTTTTGATATCCGTTTTCAAAACTTTTTTTTTTTTTTTTTTGCCCCAAAACCTTTTCTTTTTTTTTTTTTTTTTTCCCAAAAAAAATTTTTCCCCCAAAATTTGGGGCCCCCTTTTCCCCCCCCCAAAAATTTTTTTTGGGAAATTTTTTTAACAATTTTGGGAAAATTTTTAAAGGGGTTTTTTTAAAAAACCTTTTCGGGGGAAAAAAAAAAATTTTTTTTTTTTCCCCAAAAATTTGGGGGGGGAAAAAAAAAAAAAAAAGGGGGGGGGAAAAAGGTTTTTAAAAATTTTAAAAAAATTTTAAAAATTTTAAAAAAAATTTTTCCCCTTTTTAAAACCCCTTTTTTTTTTGGGGTTTTAGGGGGGGTTTTTTTTTTGGGGGAAAAAAAAATTTTTTTTTTGGGGGTTTTAAACATTTTTTTTTTTCCCCCCCCCCAAAAAAAAAAAGGGGTTTTTTTAAAAAGGGCCCCCCCCCCTTTTTTTTAAATTTTTTAAAAAAAAAAAATTTTTTAATTTAAAAAAAAATTTTTTTTTGGGGTTTTTTTTTGGGGGAAAAAAAAAAGGGGGGGAAAAAAAAAAGGGAAAACAAAAAAAATTTTTTTTGGGGGTTTTTTTAAAATTTGGGAAAAAATTTTTGGAAAAAAAATTTTTTTTTGGGTTTTTTTTTTTAAAAAAAAAAAAAAAAATTAAAACCCTTTTTCCCAAAAAGGTTTTTTTTTTTTTTTTTAAAAAAAAATTTTTTTAAATTTAAAATTTTTAAAAAAAAAAAAAATTTTAAAAAAAAAATTTTTTTTTTTAAAAAAAAATTTTTTTTTGGGGGCCCCAAAAAAATTTTTTTTTTAAAAGGGGTTTTTTTTTTTTTTTGGGGGGGGGGCCCCAACCCCCCCTTTTAAAAAAAAAAAAAAATTTTTGGGGGCCAAAGGGGGAGGGGGGGAAAAGGGGAAAAAACCCGGGGGAAAAAAAAAAAAAAAAAAGGGGGGGGGCCGGGGAAAGGGCCCCCGGGGGGAAAGGGGAAACCGGGGGGGCCCCCCAAAGGAGGGGGCCTGGGGGGGCCCCCGCTTAAAGGGGGGAAAAGGGGGGGGAAAAACCGGGTTTTTTCCTTTTTTAAAAAAAAAAAAATTTTTTTTTCCCGGGCCAAAAATTTTGCCCTTTTGCGTTTTTTTGGTGGGGGGTTTTCCGGGGGGGCCCCCCCCCCCTTTTTTTAAAACCCTGGGGGGAAAAAAATTTTGGGGGGGCCCCCCCCCTAAAGGGGGGGGGGGAAAAAGGGGGGAAAAAAGGGGGGGGGGGGGTTTTTTTTAAAATTTTCCAAACCCAAAACCCCAAAAAAGGGGGGGGGGAAAAAGGGGGGGGGGTTTAAAAAACCTAATTTTTGGTTTTTGGGCGGGAAAAAGGGGGGGGAAAAAAGGGGGGGGCCCCCCCGGGGGTTTTGGGAAAAAAAATTTTTTTAAAAAATTTCCCCGGGCAAAAAAAATTTTTTTTTAAAAAAATTTGGGGGGTTTTTTTTCCCCAAACCCCCGGGGAAAATTTTTTTGGGGTGGACCCTCCCGGGGGAAAAATTTTTCCCCTTTCCCCCTTTTTTTTTAAAATTTTTAAAAAAATTTTGGAATTGAAAGGGAAAAAAAAACCCCTTTTTAAAATTTTATTTTTGGGGGGGGGAAAAAAAAAAAAAACCCCCTTTTTTAAAAAATTTTTTCCTTTAACCCCCCCCCCCCCCGGGGAAAAAAAAAAACCCCCTTTTTTTTTCCTTTTTTTTTTAAATTTCAATTTTTTTTTTAAAAATTTTTTTTTTTTTTTAAATTTTTTTTTTAATTTTTTTTAAAAAGGGAAAAAATTAAACCCCCGGGGAAAAAATTTTTTTTAAAAAAAAAAAGGGGGAAAAAAAAAAAACCCCCTTTAAAAAAATTTTTTAAATTTCCCGGGGGTTTTAAAAAAAAATTTTTTTAAAAATTTTAAACAAAAATCCCTTTAAAATTTAAAAGGGCCCAAAAAAATTTTTTGGGGGGGAAAAAAAGGGGTTTTGGGGAAAAAAAAAGGGGGGGCCCCTTTTTTAAAAAAAAAAATTTTTTTAAAAAAAAAGGGAATAAAAAAAAAAAAAAATTTTAAAAAAAAAAAATTCCCCAAAAAAAAAAAAAAAAAAAAAAAAAAAAAAAAAAATTTAAAAAAAATTTTTAATTTTTCAAAAAAAAAAAAAATTTTTGGGACCCAAAAACAAAAATTTTCAAAAAAAAAAAATTTTAAAAAAAAGGAAAAATCCCCTTTTAATTTGAAAAAAAAAATTTAAAATTTGGCCCCCCAATAAGAAAAAAATTTTTTAACCCCCTTTTTTGGGAAATTTTTTAAAAATTTTTTTTTTAAAAATTTTTGGGTTTGTTTTTTTGGGGAAAAAAAAAGGGGAAAAAAAAAACCCCCAAAAAGGGGGGGAAAAAAAAAAAAAAAAAAAAAATTTTTTTTAAAAAAAAAGAAAAAAATTAAAAATTTTTTCCCAAAAAAAAAAAATTTTAAAAAAAAAAGGAAAAAAAGTTTTTGGGGTTTTTTTTAATTTGGGGGGGGTTTTAAACAAAATTTAACCCTTTTTTTTTTTTTAAAAAACCCCGGAAAAAAAAAATTTAAAAAAATTTTTCAAAAATTTTTTTTTTTTAAAAAAAAACCCCCCTTTTTTTTAAAAAAAAATTTCCTAAATTTTTTTTTTTTTGGGTTTTTTTTGGGTTTTTTTTTAAATTTTTTAAACCTTTTCCCAAATTTTTTTTTTTTTTTTCCCCTTTTTTTTTTTAAAAAACCGCTTTAAAAAAGGGGGGGGGGCCCCCCTTTTTGGGGCCCGGGGAAAAAAAAAAATTTTTTTTTTAAAAAAAAAGGGGTTAAAGGGGGTTTTTTGGGGTTTTCAAAAAAAAAAGGGAAAATTTTAAAGGGGGGGGAAATTTTTTTTTTTTTTTAAAATTTTTAAAAAAAATTTTTTAAATTTTTTTTTAAATTTTTTTTTTATTTTTTTTTCTTTTATTTTCTATTTTTTTTTTTGTAATTATTTTAAATTATTTAAATTTTTAAATTTTTTTTTTTTTTTTTTAAAAAAAAAAAGGGGGTTTTCCCCCTTTTTTTTTTGGGGCCCCCTTTTTGGTTTAAAAAAAAAACCCCCCCCGGTTCCGGGGAAAAAAAAAAACCCCTTTTGTTGAAAATTTTAAAAAAAAAAAAAAACCCTTTCTTTTCCCCCTTTTGGAAAAAATTCCCGGAAACCCGGTTTTTTTTTTGTTTGGGTTTTTTTCCCCCTTTAAAAAAAGGGAAAATTTTAAAAAATTTTTTCGCAAAAAAAAAAAAAAAAAAAACCCCCCCTTTTTTTCCCCCAAGGGGGGGGAAAAAAAAAAGGGGTTTTTAAAAATTAAATATTTTTTTTTTTGGGGGGGA
Source organism: Bactrocera neohumeralis (assembly GCF_024586455.1). Lineage (NCBI taxonomy): Eukaryota > Metazoa > Arthropoda > Insecta > Diptera > Tephritidae > Bactrocera > Bactrocera neohumeralis. The sequence continues at coordinate 315 of NW_026091940.1, read as the reverse complement.
AAATTTTTTTTTTTTTTTTTGGGGGGTTTTAAAAAGCGCCCCAAAAAAATTTTTTTTAAAATTTTAAAATTTGGGGAAAAATCCCTTTTTTTTCCTTTCCCCCCCCTTTTTTAAAAACCAAAAAAAACCCCAAAAACCCGAAAAAAAGGGGGAAAAAAAAAAGGGCCCCCCTTTTTCCCCCCTTTTTTTTTTTCCCTTTTTTTTTTCCCCCCTCCCCCCAAAAAATTTTAAATTTTTTTTTAAAAATTTTTTTTTAAACCCTTTTTATCCCAAACCCCCTTTTTTTTTTAAAATTTTTAAAAAAGGGAAAAACCC
>NW_026091939.1:0-7945 GCF_024586455.1 Bactrocera neohumeralis | reverse complement strand
TTTATGAGAGAAAAGTTTTTACAAAATATTATTTCCAAAGTCACTATAAAAACACTTTTTTTGCAGAGTATTTATTTCATTTCAATTCAGTTCAATCAGTAACGTTCGTTTTAAAATAATATTAATTTCTCAAATTCCGCCCAAATGTAGGCAACGTTTTTAGAAATTGAGCGGGATTAGCACTATTTGAATTAGAACTGAGTTCTTGGTAATACATTTTTTCACAATTCTATAATACATACTTATACATTGTTGGGCAAACAACGGCGACCCAAGCCGAACTTCAAAAACATGAAAATTGGTTAAGCTTATCTCAGTTCGTTCAGAATGTCACTCATACGCCTCGTCTGCCACAAAAATTTGCAATCTGTTGCTCACAACAGCACATAAATTCACTTAATAAATTTACTATAATCAAATCTGTTTCTCTGACAACACTTAAGTGGGAATAAATTCACACAGTAATTGATGTCAAGGAAATTACTATAATTTTGCGCATAGCCAGCGCGCTGAGATAAAGAAAATTTAAGCATACAAGAAGATAAATATTGAATATTTTGTTTCTTATATTCAGACAACTCATTGAACCCAATAGTTTATGCCACATTTTCGCTGTTAAAAGAACCACTTCGCGAATCTAACCCTAATCTCACGAAAATCTCCTTAAACAAGTTGCCCCCATTTGGGAAAACAAAAAGCAATTACTCTCGAAGGTAAAACTCGCAATTACAATATTACAATCAAAAGTTTCATTTCCATAAATAACCAAATAAGTAGACGGCAATCAAAAAACTGACATGGCATTATAATAACAACAAAAAACAAACGCAGTAATAATAACAACCTGTGCAAAGACTGCTGTCAGCCACTGACATTCGATGGAAGAGCTCCATTCAATGACACGTGTGCTGCCTTCGCGTCGCTCTGACATAGGGTTCATGCTAATGACATCGATTTGCCTCTTTTTCTGCCAGCTGGCCTGTCTCGTTTAATTTTAATCGCATACGTTAGCTTCCGGCATGTGCTTTCCACTTGTGTTCGTAAATGTGTGTGAATGCCTGCGACAGTAATAATGTCTTCCGTTCTCCTTAACCTTAGCCTCACTGTTGAGTGGCAACAGTAGACGACGGCGCTGGCATATTTGCACACAAATAGAAATGATATGCATTATATGTGTGAAAAAAAAGGATATATTTGTCTTTTTTTGCGGCGACATCAGTAATATAATTTTATTAAATTTAATGACATATTATTGTACAACTTTTGAAGTATATTAGAAAAAATTTTCAATGAAAAATATTAATAAACCATGAATCTCCAGAAGCGCCTTGTTGTGGTGTAGCGTTATGCATTATAACTTGTTAACGGATCATCTGAAACAAAAAAGTTGATATGCGTTTTAAAGGTGATGTATTTCTCAAGGTAAAGGAAGTGTTTTTTTGTTTGTTTTTTTCTAGTTTTTGCAGCACTTGGAAGTAAAAATCGCGATTTTAGTTAAAAAAATCGCCGTTAATTTGTTAATAAAAATAGAAAATAATGAAAAAAAACTCCATCTGATTACTTGTTAATTTATGTGAAGAAGTAATGTTCAAATTTTCAAAAGGATCGGTTCAGTAGATTTTGAGTTCTAATGTTCACTAACTTCAAAAATAACGTTTTTGGGAAAATCGATTTAAAGTTTCAAAAGTTTCAAAGTCAGGTATCACGGCCGGTCGTTTAAAACGCTGTAACTCCGTTAGTTTGACTATAATTGACTCAAAATTTGTACACAATATTCTCGACATATTGGTCGTTTAGAAAAATAAATAAATATAGAAATGCAAAAAAAAACAGTTTTTAAACCTTTCTCCCCCCTTAAGCACTCAATTTAGTACATATATGTATGCTAGGTTAGATTCTCAGAAAAATATTGTTCTATTCGTATATTGTGATTTATGGCCGTTTATTCAAAATTGTCGGTAAATTTAAATTAACTGACTTTTTAAATTCCTTTGTGTAATAATTTAGTCTAATAATATTGTGCAGTATTTTTATTCAATAATATTGCACAATATTTTTAAATACTTTATTTCCTAAGATATTACATTTTCTTTTATAATTTGTAGATAATTTATTTTAGTGGGAAAATGTATAAATATCTTGTGGAACTGAAACACCGTCTTCAAATCAAATCATTGTATTTGAATAGCCTAGACTGTTCTTTCGGAATAATACTAATCTGCTCTTGTATTGTGATTTATGGCTGTTTATTTAAAAGTAGTTAAAAAAGCTTTTATTGACTGATTAGTTCAATAACATTGTGCAATTACATTACTCAATAATATTGTTATACAAATTTCTTCAATAATATTTATCAATATTTTTTAATGATTTATTATTTATATTGGAAATGAAACATTTATATTTTCCTTCACAATTTTTAAGCTATCAGGCAATCTTTCACATACATACGTACATATGTACCTAGCTACTCACCATAGTAAGTGCAGAAACTGAATATTTGAACTTATTTTGACACGGAGGGCGGATACGATTAGTTTAATTTGGCCGTGTAAGAAGTTTTTCACCATCGCCTCTCTCAGCCGCCAGGTTCTTTCAAACAAACAGTCACCCGGATTTTAACTTGTCTCGGAAAGGTCAGGATGCATTTATATATGTATATGTATCTTGCTTAGGTTTATGAGAAAGGTACAACTTATTATACCCTATGGCAACATGTCGCAAGAGTATAAAAAGAATGTAAACGACAATTCAATTATCTTTTAAAAGAGTTATTTGCAACCATGTATGTAATATAATTAATATATAGAAAATATATTTTAACTTAAAAAAAAATCTTTAATATAAAAATTATAAATATATACATAAATAAATTATATGTATATTTTTTTAAAGTAGTTAGTGCAAAATGTTGATAAATAACAGAGATTGGGTCAATAGAGACTCAATTACTCCACACAACTTACCAAAATTAATCGTACACATGTCATATTGTCCTAGTTGGCGTTGCTTACTTTCGCTGCGTTGGCATAATAGCTAAAGTAGGACAGCAACTGATAACATAGACTTTTACTGCTACTTTTTTATTTTATGGTGTTAGGAAATTTTCTTGAGTTATTTTCGATTTTGTTGTTGCTTGATTTTGATTTATTGATTTATTGTTGTTGTTGGATTTTGTTTCTATTTTCCGCTTCCAAACAACGCTTGTCTTTGTCTTCTACAGCATCACTTCATGCTATGCAATCTGTGTTACAAATGTATTTGGCTAAATAATAAGAAACCAAAGGAAATATATCACTCATACGCCGTGTATGCCCACAAATTCTCTAAATGCCGTTACGCTCAATGGGAGACCGGCAATCACGTTGGCGACAACACGTTGTGCAAAGCAACGAAGAAGTGTTCGCTGCTTTGTTTCAAACGTCAATAATGCGGCAACAAGCATACACACATACATATGAACGCGCACATCAACACGTGGATGTTAGTGAAACACGTTTTTGCTTTTAGACAACGCTCGGGTTGTTGTATTGCCGTGCTTGAAGCATGTATTTATGTCACAAATATCAAGTGTGCGCGACACTAACACACATACACACTGACTTGAATGAAAGGCAGCAAGCCACCGCTGTAGGAACAGACGCATATGTAAAATAAAAATAAAGTTAAAAAAGAGAAATTATAATTTTGCACGACTTTTTAACTGTTGGGGAAACCCCAACTCAAAAATTAAATTAAAAAGACTCCACAAAAGCGTGTCTGCTTGGCACTCATTTCGCTAATGGCAATGCATACTTTCGCTTTCGAGTGCAGAAATAAACACGCGCACATATAAATTGCGTGAAATTCTCTGCTCTACACACACATTCATATACATATACATAGATGTATGCGTAAATTTCTCACACGCCAGTGAATATATACGGTCACATAATTAGTAAATAAGGCATAATAACAATTTAGCCCCACAATTAAGGCTTAGCTTCTATTATTAACAATTTTAATAACTTTTCAATTACAATTTCTTTAACGTATATTTCATATAATATTCCATTTCTCTTTACGATTTTATTCCCAGGCACGCGCTTGCTTTGAGTTTTTGGGTTTTCCGTTTCATCGACCGTTTTGACGCACGTCTTTTAGAAACTGAATCAACTGCGAGATTTGCTGGAACTAAAATTTGGAAAATACGCAAAGTCCATGGAAAAAGCTGCTGAGCACTGCAGTGTATGTTTTTAGAGTCGCAGAGAGCGCGCAAGTGAGAGCACAATAAGTGTGTGTGCCATTAGCTCAAAGGAAAGTTCTTAGGGGTGGCCAAATGTATCAAATATTATTTTTTGACATACAATTATCAGGCGTGAAAAGATTATTTTTTTTAATTGTTTATCAGTCCAAATTTTTGAAGATCACAAACGGGTAATACGAGTAATTTTATTTCGAAAAGATATATTCTGTATTGAAATTTTTGTCATTAAATTACTTTTTTATGAAATTAATTTTTTTATTCTGGTTCGTAAACTTTCCAAAGGTATAAAATATATTGAATTTTTTGTATATTTGCCAATCTACTCTTCTCCTCTATTTTAGGTAGGGCGCAAGGTGTTTTTATGAACATCAATAAATATATTTGAAAAAAAAAAACAACAACACCTGTATGCAATTAGCCATACTTCTAATTCATGTTTCAGTAATATCGAAGACATAAAAAAATTTATTTTTAATTAAGCTGTTACTACAGAGTTCTTGACCAACAACTACCACTTAACCATTGTAATTGGGTTTAAACCGAGATCTACCCCACATATCACCTTTCTATCAACAGAAAACGCCTTGTAACAAGGAAAAATACAAAATTATTAAAATAAAACACGCAAATTATTTTCGTATTCTGGGGCACACTTATTGCTATATTTTGAAAAAAAAAAAAATATTTTCATTTTTTGCTTATTAACATTTGAATAATCCCTATGAATAAAAAAAATATTCTATCACTAAAAAACAAGTTGCAAAAATAGTTTAGTGAGAAAAATTTTTTAAGAATGAAATATTTTAAATTAAAAAAAAATCGTTTTTTAAAGTTGTTTAAATTTTTTTTTTTTGTAAATTATTAATTTTAGTAATTTAGGAAATCGTATGATAATCACAAAACATATGTGTTTGTAATAACTTTTGCTTTTATAAGTTAAATTATTCTTTCGCCTATCTTCGGGAGCAGTTTAAATTCATAGTTCCTGGGGGTCTCATACTGTAAGTACAAACAGTTTTAACTGAAATAACAACTTTCTTTCTTAAGTGTTCAAAAATCGTTTACAATCATATTCTCCAATTGCAAAAATTTCCTAAATTAATAAATAAGATTTCCTGTTTTTCCAATAAGAGCGCAAAAAAAAATTTTTTTAAAAGACTGGGCCAATTCGTGAGACAATACGTTCACAAAACTTGGTTTTTAATGGTTGGCTTGGCTTGGCTTTTGGCACCGACTTTTTGCAACCATACATCGTATTGTCCAAGTCCATATCATCGAATTCGGGCCAAAAATATTCGGTTATCAGGTAGAAGTTCATACAGGCTTTATCTCCAGTAAATTTGGTAACTTTGGCTCGAACGGTTTGAGAGATATACACACTAAGCCAAATAGAAGGTGGGACTGCACCCACTTTTTAAAACTTTTTATTCCACAGGGGTATCTGTCTCGCCATCCAAATCATGTGTGTTATATAAACCTATATCTAACTCGAATAGTTTTAGGTGATGCATACAACCGTTAGGTGAACAAAACTATTATACTCTGCAGCAACAGGTTGCTTATACTCTTATATATCTGATAAGAATCTTGTTTAAAATAAAATTTATGTAATTTTATTTACGATTAAGTTTTCTTTTTCACGAGGCGAGTACTTCCGTAAATTAAATATCGGGTGATTTTTTAAGAGCTTGATAACTTTTTTTAAAAAAAAAACGCATAAAATTTGCAAAATCTCATCGGTTCTTTATTTGAAACGTTAGATTGGTTCATGACATTTACTTTTTGAAGATAATTTCATTTAAATGTTGACCGCGGCTGCGTCTGGTGGTCCATTCGGAAAGTCCAATTTTGGGCAACTTTTTCGAGCATTTCGGCCGGAATAGCCCGAATTTCTTCGGAAATGTTGTCTTCCAAAGCTGGAATAGTTGCTGGCTTATTTCTGTAGACTTTAGACTTGACGTAGCCCCACAAAAATAGTCTAAAGGCGTTAAATCGCATGATCTTGGTGGCCAACTTACGGGTCCATTTCTTGAGATGAATTGTTCTCCGAAGTTTTCCCTCAAAATGGCCATAGAATCGCGAGCTGTGTGGCATGTAGCGCCATCTTGTTGAAACCACATGTCAACCAAGTTCAGTTCTTCCATTTTTGGCAACAAAAGTTTGTTAGCATCGAACGATAGCGATCGCCATTCACCGTAACGTTGCGTCCAACAGCATCTTTGAAAAAATACGGTCCAATGATTCCACCAGCGTACAAACCACACCAAACAGTGCATTTTTGGGGATGCATGGGCAGTTCTTGAACGGCTTCTGGTTGCTCTTCACCCCAAATGCGGCAATTTTGCTTATTTACGTAGCCATTCAACCAGAAATGAGCCTCATCGCTGAACAAAATTTGTCGATAAAAAAGCGGATTTTCTGCCAACTATTCTAGGGCCCATTCACTGAAAATTTCTTGATTGGACTTTCCGAATGGACCACCTAAGACGCAGCCGCGGTCAACATTTAAATGAAATTATCTTCAAAAAGTAAATGTCATGAACCAATCTAACGTTTCAAATAAAGAACCGATGAGATTTTGCAAATTTTATGCGTTTTTTTTTTAAAAAAAGTTATCAAGCTCTTAAAAAATCACCCGATATAAAAATAATTGACTGCGATCTAGAGATAACATCCATAGTTACCTAGATTGACCGATCGAAAGACCTCACTCAATTGGACATCTTCAGACGAACTATATTTGCCTTATTTAATGTGAAAAAAATTTTATGAGTAACATTCATTAAATGTTGCATTATTATGATATAATATATGTATATCAATATTTTTTTACTTTTTGACTTTATTCTTTAATAAACTCTCTCTGATAAAAATATAAAATCATTAATGCTCTCTAATTGCGAATTTCTACAAAGCTCTCTTGCTCATCATATTACTTCACTCCCATATGTAGGCAATACATGCTCTCCAAAATGAAGTCTCCAAAATGTAGTCTCCAAAATGCCTCTCAATTCTACTCACTCACACACTGACATCTATTTCCGCAAATCATCCTGGTTGCACGAAAAAGTAAAAGTGTTGAGAGGGAGTACTGCAATCACATTCCGATTTGATACAATGCATTGTTGATCCCAAGAGACCCACTGACGCAAGAGCATAAAACAAGATTTAAAAAAGGCAATGAAACGAAAAATGAAAGTAAAGAAGAAGTAAAGAGCAAATAAGAACAAAAAACTCGAAAACTCCTTTAAAACAGTAAAAGTGTTAACTATGTATGTGGGAATATATCAATATAAAAATGTATAAATGAAAAGTTACATATAAAAACAAACACTTGCCTGACGGATCACCACCTGAGTCTTGGCAAACATATATATGTACATACATATATCATACATGTAAAACTTTCTCGCAACGTTTGTTATTTCATAGTTTTACTCACATAATGTCAAAATATATATGTACAAATATATAATTACAAATGTATGAATTTATATGTCTGTATGCATTCGGCAATGTTTTTCCACTTTGGTTAAGGCAAGCTGAACTTTTTCTACGTGTTGCTCCTTTCAGTTGGCAACTGTTTGGTTGCTGATAAACTCACTTTAAGTTGCTTTCATTAACTTGCGAAGGAGCAGTAAAAAAGCGAAAAGAACTTAGTCGTACCTAAAATTTCTTAATCATAATTTGATGGAAATA
>NW_026091938.1:0-8425 GCF_024586455.1 Bactrocera neohumeralis | reverse complement strand
TTACTTGTAAAGGAAAGGAAATTCCTATAAATGAACAACCATTTCTCTTAGACCAGAGAACCAGAAGAATTGGGCGCATTGGAAGTGTTGATCTACCTGAAACAAGCTTTCAAAACGTCATTCAATATCAACTTTCAAAACGTCATTCAACATCAGAATCATCTAGAACACGTGACCATTCAGATGACAACAATGTATGTAGGTGCGTCGCACATGGATTCTTCCAAATACGATGCTGATGATGAATTTTCTCTTCCATCCTCTAAAACCAAACAAAACACACTAGTATTAGAACAGACTGCTTTAGCTGCCCAAAGATTTGGAGTAAGTGATAGAACAGCGGCCTTGATTGTTTCATCTGCTTTTCTGGATGCCAAAAAAGCAGGTTTGATAACAGAGGATCAGGCTAGCTTTGTCACTGACAAATGCAAGATTAGTCGGGCAAAAAAAAGTGTTGGAGTTAAGCTCCAAAACACCGAAAGTATTGACTCTGTATATGGGCTGTATTTTGACGGCCGCAAAGACAATACACTTATACAAGTCAGCGAAGCTGAAAGTACTACCGCGACACTGTCAAAGAGAAACATATTTCTCTTATAGCGGGACCTGGTTGTCATTACTTTGGCCACGTCACCTCTCCTTCCGGGTCAGCTGAGGATGAGACGCAAGCTATATGGCAACATTTACAAGACAATTCAGTTGATGTGGGACATCTAGAAGTTATCGGTGCTGATGGCACCAACACGAACACAGGTTGAAAAGGTGGAATTATTCGGAAACTAGAAGAAAGAATAGGTAGGCCATTACAGTGGGTTGTTTGTCTTCTACATTTCAACGAACTTCCATTTCGTGCTCTTTTCGAACACATAGATGGTGTCTCAAAGAATCCAAATACATTCTCTGGCGACATAGGTAAACTGCTCCCTGATCGTGAGAAGTTGCCTGCTTTCAAATTTGAAAGTTTTCCATCCTGCCAATTACCTTCTGAGGTTATTAATCCGACCCAACTTAGCACAGACCAAGCTTATCTCTATAAAATGTCAGAAGCTGTTATTTCCGGTCAATATTCCTCAGATTAAGCGTCCATGCATCCAGGTAACATGTGCAAATCTCGCTGGTTCACCTTTGAAAATAGAATTCTGAGATTATACATTTCTACTGACAAACCAACAAAGGAAATAAAGATTTTGGTCAAGTACATACTTACTAGGGTGTGTCATTCTGAGGCTAAAATCGGATCATAACCCCGCTCACACACCATATGATGGATTTGTTTAAAACTACTAAAAGTATAATAAGTCAAAACTAAATACTACAGAAATATACAATTTTATACTCGATATTGAATAATGAGGGCGATATTGAATAATGAGTGAAATCACATTTCTCGGGACATGTTCGACCGATTTTAACCGAACCGGGTACGTAATATTCTTATAACAACCTTGAAAAAGGAGAATTTGGACAACAGCCACACCTACCTCCCATATAACATAATTTTAAAATCCATCTTACTCTCACCTTTCCAGTGCAAAAATCAAGAAGCAATCAATATGACGGGATACTACTTTGCACAAAACAAGCTCCTAGGTACCGAATATTTGGAACCAGTACCTATAGGTGCCTTTTTACCGAAAATATCGGTCAATGTTTGAAATATACAATTAAAATTCAGGGATAATTTTTTCCCGACATGGCCGTGTGACAAAAATGAGTTGAATCGCTTCAAAACTTCCCTCAGCTCCTATATACCTTCAACGATTTCCAAACTTCTAGTTGATTTTGTACCAGATATTTCGTATATGTTTGTGCTTAAAATATATAAAATTGGCAGAAATCTCGAGCTTGATCTCACTTAACAAACAGGGGTGACTTTTAATGAATTTTAGGGAACATGTCGGGTGATGCCACCCCAATTCTCTTTTACTACATATAATGATTTTCGTTTTTCTGGGTTGATGCTTTGTATCTAAAGATTTTTCCCTGGCTTGGATTCCTATTGTTCGGTCGCACTCGACCTTAGCCCTTCCTTACTAGTTCCTAAAGCCTTTCCTACTTCAAAATACAACCTATAGAGTCGGCGGAAGCATTTAAAATTTCACAGTGTTTGGAATGGTTGGGTCACCAGCCAAATCTATCTGGAATTGATAAACTAGTAAATGAGATAGAGGATTAAACCTAGAAGTAGGCAGTGCCGCGTCTTTAGTCAAAGTTTTACACCAGTTCCCATAAAGCCAAATTTCACCAACTAATTTTCGTTTCTCAAAAATAACCATCACATACTCAGAAAGTTGACTTTTCAACCTTTAAAAATTTTAATAATTATTAAAGAATGGAGTCATGTGTAGGAGTTCACGCAAGTGAGGAAAGTTCTCTAATCGCAATTCACTTGGGAGTGGCCAAAAACGATTCTTTTACATATGGCTCAAGTAGTTCACGACTTCCGGTCCTAGACCAAGTCTCCTCTGGGTAGCCTAAATACATCCGATGAGCTAAATTTAGAAGGCGAAACATTCCATCCAACTACCAACTAAAAAAAGAACTAAACCACAGCACAGATATATTGATATCATCGGCCTCAACGCCCACGCCGTTAGTTCTGCTTTCTCCAGACTGGACAAGGAAGCAAAGCAAATGGGTCTGACAGTAAACGAGGTCAAGGCAAAATATCTCCTGCCATCAAACAAACAGTCGTCGCACTGACGACTTGGCTCCCACATCACTGTTGACAGTCATAACTTTGAAGTTTTAGATAATTTCGTCTATTTAGGAACCAGTACGAGGGCTGCTATATATATTCTGGCCTAGGGCAACACTTAGTGTTGCCAGGTGCAATCTGACATTTCCATTGGAAAGTTTGACATTTTCTAGCATAACATCACTCAGAACGTTTTGTCATTTAATCGTGAATTGTTTTATTTACAGGGAATTAAAAAAATTCATCTCGGCCAAAAAATGGAATTAACTCGTGAACATTTTCGTGAGATCATTTTTCACAACTTTCGACGTAGATTATCACGACAAGAGTGCATCGATGAACTAAAATCTTTGTATGGCTATGAAGCACCATCTTATAGCACTGTGAAAAACTGGTACAACGAATTCAATCGTGGCCGACGCTCGCTCAAAAACGAGTTGGTGAAGGTCGTCCAAAAACAGCCGTTGTGCCAGAAAACATCGATGCCGTACGTGAGCTGATAATGCAAGACCGTCATGTAACATACCTTCAGATAGAGGCATGCCTATGCATTTCTCCCACCAGCATACATTCGATATTGCATGAACACCTGGCCGTAAAAAGGTTTGTTCTCGTTGGATCCCGCACAATTTGACAATCGCTCAAAAAAAGGCTCGTGTGGATTGGTGTAAAGAAATGCTGAAAAAATACGATCGTGGTGCTTCAAAAGACGTTTATAAGATCTTCACAGGTGATGAATCATAGATCTATGAGTATGAGTCCGAAACAAAACAGCAATCGACAAAAAAATAATAAAAAAAATAACCATTTTCGTTGATAAATATGCTTATTTACATTATCAGGCCAGAAAAATATATAGCAACCTACGTATAAACACCACCAATAATGTCAGCCTGGAAATCCAACGCAGGGTAATTCTTGCCAACTGGTGCTACTTCGGACTGAGTAGGCAATTGAGAAGCAAAGTCCCCTCTCGACGTACAAAAACCAAGCTCTACAAGTCACTCATGATTCCCGTCCTGCTATATGGTTCAGAGGCTTGGACGATGACAACAACTGACGAGTCGACTTTGCGAGTTTCAGAGAGAAAAGTTCTGCAAAAGATTTATGCTCTTTTGCATATTAGCCACGGCGAATATCGCATTCGATGGAACGATGAGCTGCATGAGATATACGACGACATTGACATAGTTCAGCGAGTTAAAAGACAGCGGCTACGCTGGCTAGATCATGTTGTCCGAATGGACGAAAACACTCCAGCTCTGAAAGTATTCGACGCATTACCCGCCGGGGGAAGCAGAGGAAGAGGAAGACCTCCACTCCGTTGGAAGGACCAGGTGGAGAAGGACCTGGGTTCGCTTGGAATATCCAATTAGCGCCACATAGCGAAAAGAGGAAACGACTGGCGCGCTGTTGTTAACTCGGCTATAATCGCCATTGTCTACGCCAATAAATAAGAAGAAAAAAAAAAATTATTAAATAGTCATTCGCAGAGGTCATTACACAATTACTTCAGTAACTAAAATCCAAAGCCGATCATGTTATTTTTGCTGATACAAACCTTTAAATTTTAAAATTCCAAATTAAATTAAATATCTTATATTAAACATATTATTTTTATTTATTTCTATACAAAATTAACCGTTGTATATTTCAATAGTATTAAAATATTATTTTAAAATGGAGGTGTTATATAAAAACTATTTCTCGTAACAAAATTCTAAAGTAATATTAACAATAAAAGCTTACCACTATAAATATATCTAATATTACAGAAATAAAAATCACCTTCAATGCAACGTTGTTTCTCTTAGTGCTTCGCAGTGTCTTAATACCTTAATTAAATATCTAGCAGGTCGGTAATGATGTAAGCTGGTGACTCTCAAGCCAGTGATAAATTCCGAAGGAATATTGTTCCTGAAATAGCAAATAGCATAGTTTACTTGGTGGATACATTGTAGTTTCAATGACGTTATTATAAATTTAAGCTAGCTTAAAGAAATCGGTAAATTCATTTTTCTCTCTCTAATAATAAAGATTTCATAACCTTACATACTTAGAAAACTTTTCGCGAGTAAAATTTCTACTCATGCAGCTACTTTTAAGGTTGGAAAAGTTTTCGCAGTTATGGGATATGAATTGTTAACATTAAAAAATTTGGAAAACGCCCACTTTTTAAATCACAGGTGCTTCTCATTGTTGTGGACCTCTATACCAAAGTTAAATTTAGAATTATTTTGATCTTTGTACTGATCGTATTTACAACTCTATATCTTATTTATCACCTCCTAATCCAGGGTGTTGTACGACTCCCATGCCCATTAGATAATTTGCAGCTAGGAGGTAAATTCGGCTGTATTCTAACGGTGTCTTCCCAGCACTGGGCCGAATTGGGAGGTAACGGTGGCCAAACCGCGCTATGGGGTCTTGTCGCGGCGGAGCTTTGAGCCCGCGTTGAGCTGAGGTTAAGAAACTGATGACTACCGAGACAAACAAAAATTACGACTAGGCCCTCCGCAAACGACAATAAACAACGGCAACAGCAACGGCGACAACAGCGGCACAATGCAGGGAAGGGGCGTTCAAGAGCCAAACGTAAGTTTAGTTTTCTGGATGCCTATCGGAAAACATGGAGCAGATGAGAACCAGTTCCTCATAGAGCCGATCCTATAGAATTCGCAGATATGGAGGTTTCCCAGGTGAACCTACATCACTCGGCGTCAGCTACCGCTATCATCGCGAGCAGGTTCTCATCAGACAACCTAGGCATCTTGCTGATACAAGGGCCGTGGGTACACAAAGGAGAGGTCAAGGGCCTTAACACGGAGGATCTCTCTAGTGTGAGACTCGGAGCTTGTATAGTAGGAAAAATATTGATTTCTTCAGTACTTCTGAGTTCCTAACACAGTATAGGTTGCTGGGCTATGGCTAAAGGTAAGAGTAACACAGTACTAGCTATTAAAAGATCTGACGGGTCCTATACGATCGTTGCGGAGGAGAGAGCAACGGCACTTCTGCGTGCACATTTCCCGGAGACAATTAAGGAAGACCAGTATCTACCTTTAATCGAACACAAGCCATCTCGCCTAGATTGGGTAGTCGTAAGACAACTGTTTACTGCGGATTCAGTTAGGTGGGCAAGGACTTCGGTCTCAAAATTGAAGTCCGGGAGCGGAAGGCATCTTTTCACCACTTTTACGACAGCGAGAGATAGTCTGGCGCTGAACCATGGAGGACTACAAAGGTGATCTTTATACTGAATATAGGAAGGGGGACTATTCACTGAATAAATCCTTCAGACCAATTAATGGAACTTCCTTCTTACTAAAGAGTAAGAAAGAGATCGTGCACCATGAAATAAGATCAAAGGCACTCAAAACGGCATTCCTGCATGCGAACCAGCATACTTACTGAGTAGGCAGATCGAATAATGGCCATTGTAAGCTCAAGAAGTACTTATTTAACATGGGCTTAGCTTCTTGTGCGAATTCCAGGTTCTGCGACTTGAAGTCTAAAACTCCAAAACAGCTGATAATGGACTGCACACCAGTTTGTATGCGCAGGATAAAACCCCTTGGATCCATGTTTCCAAATAGGGATTACATTGCATCAATAGCACCTAGCAGTAAATTGGAGTTTTTCAATTTGCGGGGCTAGATGAGTCATTGTGACCTAGGGGAGGGCGCAATAGATTTTAGGTAGCTGTACAATCCTCACTTACTTATCTAATTTATTCAAAACCTAAGTCGAAGCTAGTTTTAAATGTTACGAAATCGTTGGACCCTGAGGAAATCTCGTCACAAACAAAAACCCCTCATCTTAGAGTACTAACTCTGACTAGAAAACAAAGTTGTCCCCAAAAGAAAGTGTAAAAATACCGATACCGATTGCAGCGAATTACGATGGGTTCTCCGAAGTGCTATTTTGTGCATATTATCTTACTTCCGAATAGGGCTGTTTGATGTTTAAGGTAAAAGATAGATTCCACCCATAATGAACATCGACCTTACTAAAGTGACAGGAAATATGTTCATCAAGATATCGCGACTTTTATATATGTACTACGAGTATATGTTAAGCTACCGCTTTTCCAGACTGACGTCTGGATATCCCGAAATCAACTCGTTGATATAAGATTCTTAACGGATTATAATAATTTGTAATGATTTGTTTTTCAACTGGTTAGCCAGATGCGTTTGGCGTACATGACAAGATTGGGCAGTGACTCAACATTAGACATACCTGGTTGGTGTTATAAAATTGTGATATGCATCAACAACAACCTTGTACTACAAGCCACTCTTGTAAATTGATTCGGAATTACTAAGAATTCAAGCCATATAGCTTTGTCTGTATTTTGTTTGGTTGCTGCAGTTGATTGTGTAAGGCTCCGAAAGGCTAGGATGATACTTTGCTCCCCGAAAATGAATTGATAACACTTATTTAACAAATTATTTATTTAATGGAAAAGTTAATAATGAAATTGCAAGATATATTAATATTAAGTTAGAGTTATCTCGAACTCGTGCGCGTGGATATCTACTCGTGTCGCCGTGTTGCAATAAACTCGCTTGACAGTGGAGGAGAGGGTTGCCACCCTTACAGTTCGGCCTTTCCTGAAACTTCGGAGCGGCCTCGCTCCGCTGCCGATGGATCTTCGCTAATATCAACATCGCTGGTTTCGTCGTCATCATACATTTGTGGTAACGAGCACCACGGTTTCATTTTATCGCTAGCGTATACGGAAGAGTATTGGCGTTGCGTTCGTTGAGACCCAGGAATATCCTGTACCACGTAACGATCATGGTTTAGTACTTGGGTAACTTCAAATGGGCCTTTGTACCGTGGTTCTAATTTGCGTGACGAATCTGTACTTGGCGCCTCATGTTCGACGACAACCAAATCGTTGATGCTATATTTGGTTGGTGATGCGTGCTTTTTATCGAATCGTTGTTTAGCTTTGAAGCGTTCTTCTTTTATACGTTCTGCTGCTGCCGCTCGGAGTTCGTCTAAATTATCGTATGATGTATCGTCGTGTTGCATTACAAGGACGATCTTATTTTGGAGTATATCGCGTGGTTGAAAACCGAAGAGTAACTCTTGAGGTGTTCGCGACGTTGTCTTATTTCGCATACTGTTGATTGACCACTGGATGGTTCGAAGCGATTCATCCCAGCGTTTATCGTTGTTTACTGATGGTAAGAGCATTGATAGAATGGTTCGATTACAACGCTCGACCATTCCATTAGCTCGAGGTGTTCTCACAGCTTTAGAGATGTGGTTAATGTGGTTCTCCTTACAAAACCGCTCAAAGGCTTTGGAGGTATACGCCGTCCCACGATCAGATATGATACGTTCGGGCATACCCAAGAAGCTGCTAATTTCGTTGAATACGTCGATAACGTGTTTTGTCGCTGTACTTTTAACCGCCCGTACGACAACAAAGCGTGTAAATGCGTCGATTAAAACAAGTATGTGCTCATTGCGTTTTGCGCTCTTCGGAAATGGACCAAGGTGATCTACATGTACGGTTCTAAATGGAAAAGGTTATACATCGCCAACGTGAAGCTCGCCTTTTTTCTTGCCACCAGGAGTTTTGTTGTAATGAAAATCGCTTTCGAAATTTCCCTACGAGCAAAAAAACAAAGCTACCATACGTTGGGCATTTTATCTAAACCAGATGTCCAGCTTTTTCATGGGAGTGAAAATTCCCGCGTAAAGGTTTTG
>NW_026091937.1:0-8567 GCF_024586455.1 Bactrocera neohumeralis | reverse complement strand
AACCCCTAACCATACTTTTTGGGGGGAAGGGATGCATATCTAAAAAAAAGTCCAGCAAAATCAATATCGAATTGATGAAGACGCAAAAGATCCCCAAAAAATTAAAAATTCCATTTATGTCTGACGACGTCAAAATTTTCCCCCTTTGACTTCAATAAAGAATTCCATCTAACGCCCGGGATGCGTAAATTTTTTGAAATTGGTGCCCCCTTTTCGCAGGAAAAACCCCCAATCGCGTTCTTTCCCCCCGAACACAACCCAAAACAGAAGGTTTTTGAAAACGAAGAAAATTTTTTAGCAATCATCTCCCCCTTTAAACAATTTAAATTTATTTTTTTTTTCAGCCAAAAAAAATTTTTACAACCACCAACCCTTAAAAGGCCCTCAGAAAAAAAAAAATAACAATTAAAATGAAATTTTGGGAAAGCCACACTAAAAAATTAACATGAACTCCATTAAAAAACCGGAAAAAACCAACGGGTGCCGACGCACTATCAAGAACGCCTCCGAACCAAAAACCTTGTCAGTAACCCAGCATAGTGAGGGAAGCTATCCGATAATTTTAAATTTTGGGATGTAGAATCCCCAATTTAAAGTTTTCAAAAACCAAATTTTTCCTAAATTCAGGCCCAATTTCTACCTATCAATTCAAGAAAGATTCCCACATACCATAGACACGTTCCTTGAAAAAACCGGAATATAATCAAAAAACATTAAAAAATTCCCCTTTAAAATTCCTAAACCCATCCAAAATTTAAATTCACAAAACCGACAAAAAACCCAGGGGAAAACCAAAAAATAAAATTGATCCATTTTAGTAATTAAAAAACCAGGTTTTTCAACTCCAAGTCCAGGATGTGACAGATAAAAGAACAAGGAAAAAATTAAATCAAAAAATCCCCTTAAAAGAGCACATGGGAAATTTTTCGTGAAAAAAAACCCAAAAATTTTAGAAAATTACTATTTTCCCCCAAATTGCCCAAAAAACATGGCAATGTTAAAAACCAAAAAAGCAATAATGCGTTATCAAAAATAATCAGTAAAAGAGGGGCCATCTTTTTTTTGCACAAATTTCCACAGGGCTTTCCCATTAGCTCATTTTTGGGTGCGAAGGGGAAATCCAACACGCCAAAATTTAAACAATTCAGAGAATGGGAAGAAACGGGTCAAAACGGGGCCAAAATTTTTTTTTTTAAGTAAATTAATTTTTAAGTTCATCTTAGTCTTAATAAAACCCGAAAAAAAAAAATTTTTGGAAATTTTTCAAAAAATTTTTTAACGGGCCCCAACGGGGGCCCTTTCCCGGGGTCGGTTTAGAAAAATCGTATCAATACAATTCGGGGGGTGTATCCACAAGTTTTGGTAAAAGTTTGTGCTGTGGGATACTCAGCTGCTACCGTTGGGAAGACGGAATAATACTTACCACCCCATAGACGGCGAAGGCTTGGGTTTGGGCCCTAAACAGAAGTGCAGGAAAAGGGCCCCTTTAGTCCCCTTTAGCAAAGGGGAAACGCAAGACGTTAGCCGCCTGGGAGAATTTTCCCTGCTAATAGAGAAGAATTAATTTTAAGAATCGATATTAAATATTCAAAAAATTTTAAAAAAATTTTTAAAAATAAAAGTGAAACTGTTTAATGTGAAAAAAACATGCTTGGAAATTTAAATGGTTTTTAAACAAATCAAAATAGCATAATTTAAAAAGAGAGCGTAATTCAGAAAAAATAATTGAATTTTAACAGATAATATTATACGAAAATAAGCTAACTAAAAGTGAAAATTTAAAAAGGGAAAAAAGTTTTAACCCCAAAACAAATTAAGGGGGAAAAATTTAAAATTTTTTAAAAAAAAAAAAGGAATAATAGAAATATATCAACATGCCAGTTAATCCTCCCAAACCCTTGTTGGCCACCAATACTTAAGCCCCCCAAGGGCCACCAGCACCTTGTGGTCAGCCTCGTTTTTTAATTCATTCTTTTAGGGATGAGTTAATTACTGAAATTTAAAAAATTTAAAAAATTTTTTAAAGGACTAAAGGGGGAAAAAACATGGTCTGGCCGCCCAACCCAAATTTTTAATTTTTCAAATTTCACGGACATTACCATAGACTCAAATACCGGGGAATGTCTCTGAATTAGACAAAATACCAGATGGGAGATGTCTTGGGGATTTTCCCCGGAAACCCGGGGGAAAATTTCACATTTTGGGAGGAAAAGGTGGACAGGATCCCCCCAGATATATGAGCCCCCAAAGAGGTCCCCCAAAAAATATTAGGGGCATCCTCAATGTCATTAGAAAAAAATCGTGGGCAATGCCGACATTCCCTTTTGGGAGTCCATAAAACTCCACTGGTTTGGGAAGGGCGGATTTCCCGGGTTTAACATTGCATTAGGGGATAACGCGACCTTAAAAATTTTTTGAGTACCAAAACCTCTTAAAAGGGGTAGCAAACAAATTTAAAAATTTTAAAAAGGTTTATATTCTCATCCCCTCCCCAACCTAAACAAACGGGGGATGCAGGGGGTTTTGGCGGGGCCCGGGCCCCTTTAACTCGTACGATAGGGATAAACCCCTTTGGGACACGTTTTTCCCGGGCCCCAAAAAGGGCGAAAACTCCCGAGATTTTTAAAATGAGGGAACCAGCAGATCTCCTGGGCACTCCACTTTGCCCTAAAAATTAGAAATTAAACCCTTCAGTCAAAATTGCCTTGACAATAATAAAAATATCAGCGGGAAACCAAAGATTTTCCCGTCCACCATTCCCCCCGGAAGGGAACAATGATTTTTACCCTAATTATACATCCCCTAAAACCAAAGTTTGTACCGCACCACTCCACATAGACCACCGCAAATGAACCACCGGTTAAACCCCGCCAGCAACAGGCCCCCCAATACGCAAAAAGCATTACAACCCACCCAAACGCCCTTTTGCATGTTTGGTTACCAATGTCCAAAACCAAGGACATTGACCCATCATCCAATAAAAATTTTAATTAATAAAGGGCCCCTGAAAAATTGCCCCTTTATTAACAAAGACCCCCTCCTAACCCCCTCCAGCCTCCCTCCCTAACAAAACCCAAAAAGGTTTTTCCATATGGGTTTCCCGGAAAACCCAAGCTTACTATCCTACCACGACAATTGAGGGAGAACGAAACCCCAGCCATTATAAAGAAAATGTTACAGCGACAGAAATGATAGAGATCGGGACGATAGCCAATAGAAAAGATGATTTATTTTTAGAATGAGTCACCGCTCCCCTTATTTTGGGAATGCAGGTTAAGAGTGGAGTTTTTAAAGTGGGAACAGGGATCTCGAAAACTATATACGACCCTTCTATCGTGCCCAATAAAATAAAAAAAGGGTTTTTTTGCAAAATCCATAGCGGGGAGACATCGAAATAAAAACAGCATACCTTTCAAAACCCCTTTTTAACTCAAAAAAAAACTGAAATTTACCCCCCCCAACTCGGGACATCATTCCAGGTATTATTAAATGATGGGCCTTAAAAGGAGTTTGACGAACACCCAAAGAAGGAATAACCCCAAGGAGATAAAAGGGTTTCCCCAAAAATTAAAACGGGCAGCTGGGCTTCAAGATCTGTTAAAAAAAAGATATTTGGGAAGATAACTTGTCAAAAATATCAGAAGGAAATTGATAATTTAGTCAAAAATTTTTTCCCAAACCCTTTACGGAACAAAACAAAAAAACCCTTTCCAAACCATTTAAAGTCATGGGAGAAATCGGGAACGAAACAAGGACACCCTGTTTATACAAGGTTTTACTTTCCCTTTGTTCTTAAAAAAGGTGAATGAAACCCAAACAAAAAAAATGTTGGGACGATGGCATCTTTCCACCATCAAAGATCACCTTATAATTCACCCGTCTGGGTTGTAGCAAAAAACCCGATCCCCAAAAGGAAATTAAGCAATCCCGAATCGTTTTTGATTATAGAAATTAATTTGATTACTGTAGCAGACCGTTCCCCAATCCCCCCCAAATTAATGAGGTTTTATCCAATTTGGGGAAAAAACAAATATTTTTCCCGTTTTGATTTAAAGAGGGGATTCCATAAAACCCACTCAAAGAACTGAATTGAGAAAACAGTTTTCCCCAATAAACAATGGAAAAATGAATTCAAAGACTGCCATTTGGGACCCAAGAATGCCCCTTCTTTTTCCCCCCAGCGGAAATTTTAGATGACATTCTTCGTCATCAAAATTGGGAAAATTTTTTGGTCTAATCGATGATATATTTTGTTTTTGGCAACTCTGAAGAAGAGCACACCCCCCCCCTTAAGCCAAATTTTTAAAAACCCCTTTTGGAAGAGGGCAAAAGAAAATAAATTTAGAAAGTCCCATTTTTTTCGGGGACTCAGAGAGTTTTGGGATTTATTTTTTAAAAAGGGAAAAAACAAAAACCCCCCAAAAGGTGGGCTGTTAAAAAAACCTTACCCCAAAATTTTAAAGCAACTTCGTCATTTTTAGGCCTTTCCGGCTATTTTATCGTCGCTTTATTAAAGATTACCCCAAATGCTGGCAAAAACCCTCAAAACCAAAATTTTTAAGAGGGAAAAAGGGGATTTTATCAAAAAAACAAGTCCAGCAAAATCAATATCGAATTGGATGAAGACGCAAAAAATGCCTTTAACAAAAAATTAAAAATTATTTATGTCTGACGACGTCATACCCTTTTCCCATCCCGACTTCAATAAAAAAATTCCATCTAACGACCGATGTTCCCAAATTTTTTCAATTGGGCATCCCGCAGGACAAAAACCCCAATCGCGTTCATCTCCCCGGGAAAACTAACCAAAACAGGGAAAAAGGGGCCATGAAAAAGGGAAAAAAAGTTTTTTGCAATCATCTGGGCTCCCCAAACAATTTCAGGAAAATTTTCTATACGGTTCAGAAAGTAAAAAATTTTTAAGACCACCAACCCTTTTTTTCATAAGGCTCCAAAAAATAAAAATAAAACCCAAAAAGAAACGTTGGAAAGCCACACTGGGAAAAAACCCAAACCGGGAAATCCCTTCAAAAACCCGGCACAATTAAGGGTAGCCGACGCACATCAAGAACGCCCCCCCGAACCAATTAAGGGCCCGGCCGGGGAACCCAGGAAGTGACGAGAGTTTTATCCATAAATTTAATTTTGGGATGGAATCCCCCCTTTAAAGTTTTCAAAACCAAACCCTTTCCCAAATTCAGGCCCAATTTTTACCTATCAATTCCCAAAATAGGTTTTTCCCCAACCAATTAAAACACGCCCTTAAGGAACCGGAATATAACCAAAACATTAATAAATCTCCTAAAAAGGGTACCTAAACCCATCCATAATAAATTGCATCAAAACCGACGAAAGAACTAGGGTAAAATTCAAGAAATATACCGATCCACTTTAGTAACTATAAAAACCCGGTTCTTCAACTCCAAGTCCAGGATGTACAGATGAACAAAAAACAAGAAGAAATAATCATAAATACCCATAAAAAAGCAAAATAGGGAAATTTTCCCCCGGAAAAAAAACTCCAAATTTTAGAAAAAATTTTTTTTCCCCCCCATGACCAAAACAATAAAAAAAAATTATTCAGCAATGCCAGTTTGGAAAGAAAATAAGGGGGACCGGGCCCCTTTTTCCAAACCAAAAAAATAGGAAAACCCCCATTCCACAGTTTCCCGGACAAATTCAAAATTGATATTTACATAAAATGAACGAAATTTCGTCCTTGAAGACAAATTTTTTAAAAAATATTTTAAACCAAAATCCTTCGCTCCAGAGCCGTAGAACACGTTAAAGAACCCTCCGCGAACTACTGTTTCAATTTTGGGGACCAGAAACGGGAGTTATAGACAATAAAAAGTCCGAATTCAGCTTCCATTGATTTTTTTATTGAAGATACCCTAAATATACAAAATTTTTAGAACACCACCATGCAAGTTCCAAAAGGTCAAGAGAGCGATTTCACCCGACCCCCAACAGAAAAAATGCGCTGTTTAAAAACAGAGGGAAATTTCACCATTCGCCGAACTCCTTTATAACCCGTCTACGAGACAATTTTTTAGTCCACTCTCCACAAAGAAAAACCAATAGAGGTACCCCGGGGAAGAATTCCAAGACCCGGGCCCAAATTTTAAAAAGCTAGGAAGAAAAATATCTCGGAACTAAAAAAAAGACAACCAAAGATTTTTTTCCTTTTTTTATAATAAAGCCCGTCATCCAATTAAAATATATAAACCCTTTTTTGAAACAATTTTCGTTAGGGTAAAAAAACGACTAGGAAAAACCAAAAAATCTCCAAAAATTTTGAAAAAAAATTGAAAAGGGAAAAAAAATTCCAAGTTTTGAAAAGAATCAGGAAAAATAAATTCATAAACGGAATATAAAAACCAAAAAAAATTTTTGTTTCCAGACTTCTCCCCTTTTTTACCCAATATTGCATCAAAAAGACATTTATGACTACTCCACGGCACAAATAGTTACGGGTAAATGGGCGGACTAGTAAAATCCAGAATGGGGACTTGTTTAAAAACACATAATCGACCCCCAACAATACGAACAATTTCTTTTTACCCTGTACAGATTCCCTCTTTTGGGCAACCCAAGAACACAACCTTTTTCCCATCCCCCAAAAAACGAATTAACCCAATCTCTTCAAAAATTAGATACAAAAAAACCCGTCGGGAAAAAAAAAGAAAAGATCCATAAAAAAGTTTAGAACGGCTTGGAAAAATTTTTAGCCCGGGAAACCCCGGGGTCACAGGGTCTGGATGTAAAACCCAAAAAACTTAAAGATATTGATAATAATAATAATAAACAAGTACTAAAAATTTAAAAATATTTTTAACGAAAAAAATTTAAAAACATTAGCATGATAGTAAAAATTTTTCTTAATAAATAAGGAAAGATACTTATATAGAAAACGAAACATTATAAATTTAAAAAAAAGTAAGACTAAAAAAAGAAGAGTTGATTAAATTAAATACGCCACACAGTGGGCAAAAAAAGACATTTTTAAAAACATTGTTGTTAAGTAAAAAAGGGAAACAAATTGGTTAGGAAAAATTTTGAAAATGACGAAATTTTTTAAAAAAGCTAAAAACACTAGAAATATCAAATATAAATGTAATTAGTCAAATATGGAAATATTCCCACTTGGTAAACATTTAAAATTTTAAGGGAAAAATTTTTAAAAAAAGATTATAAGACCCATTGTTAAAAAAACAAAAATTATAATTAATGTCGAATTTGATAAAATATTAAAAGGGGACAAAAAATACCTAATGAATTAAAGAAGTATGTAATTTAAATTTTAAGAAAATTAATTTTTAAACAAAATCAACTAGTAAATAAGGGAAAGCAGTTGTATACCCAGAGAATAAATAGCCTAAAATTTATCTTTCACTTTTAACAAACGGCCAACATATCCAACAAATCGAAAGAAGAAACCCGGCACCATATTCCTTTAAAGGCTTTTAAGGGGTTTGATGCTGACGGGGAAAGGGGAGAAAATTTATTTTAGGGACCCATTAATTTTTTAAAATCAACGTTAAAAAAATCATCAATTTTACATTAATTACGATTTTGGTTTTCCAACCCGGGCCGGGGAATCCCAGCAGCCCTGCAAACCCGCACCAACCCAAAGAAATTGAATTGAATTACTTTTTCCCGGCCTTTTAAAAGGGGTTTCCCTTGATAACATACGGGAAAAATAAATCTTTTTGAAGACAGCAACGATATCCAAAGCCCCTTTTACTTGG
Organism: Bactrocera neohumeralis; assembly: GCF_024586455.1. Taxonomy (NCBI): domain Eukaryota; kingdom Metazoa; phylum Arthropoda; class Insecta; order Diptera; family Tephritidae; genus Bactrocera; species Bactrocera neohumeralis. Next base: position 816 of record NW_026091937.1, on the reverse strand, counting down.
GGCCGTTGCAACTATCATTCCCGGCAAAAATATTTTTTTGAAAACCCCGAGAAAGCCCCAAAAAAGAATAATCATATCTTCAAGCCCGGATCATAACCAGATACCTTTAGTGAATATTGATCTTAAGGAGACGGATTTTCCAATGATCAAAAAATTTTCATCAATTTTTTAAAACCTCCCCCTTTTTTTATAGGCTCTCGGGGCGATCGTTTTAAGAGGAAGGTTTAAAATGGAATGAACCAAAAAACAAAAAAGCAATAATGCGTTATCAATAATCAGTAAAACATAGGGGAAAAGCATCTTTAGTTGCACAAATTTCCCCCGCGGGGGAAAGCTTGCCCTTTCATTTTTTGGTGCGAAGGGAAACCAAAACCCCAATTTTTAAAAGCCAACGGAGAATGGCAAAAAATCAAGTCAGCAGTTGGCCCCAAACTTAGCTTAGCTTTTAAGTAAATTAAATTTTTTTTAGTCTTAGCCCCTTTTAATGAAAAAGAACAAGTATTTAAAATTTTTTTAAAAGAAATTCTAAAAATTTTTTAAATTATATATGGGATTAAGTTTATCAGGATGATTAGAAAGTTAAACCGATTGACTGTCTGGGGCTGCCCCCCCATCCGAAAATTTTTAAATTTTAGTAAAAAATTTAGACATCTTAAAAAAACTTTTAAAGGGGTTCCCTTTGGTGGTAACAGGGGTGAGTTTTGGCCTTTATCGGGCCCCAATTAGCCTTTATGTGCTTTTAAATCATTTTTAAAACCCCCGTTCATTTTTAGTTTCAACCCTTTTCTAACCATTTTGAGGTTTTCATGAAATCAG
>NW_026091936.1:0-7395 GCF_024586455.1 Bactrocera neohumeralis | reverse complement strand
AGCGGGGAAAATGAAGTTGAATGCTATTGAGGATGTTCCTAAAATTAGATTTCAATGTCATGGAATTTATTATAATTATCAACTTCTCCGCTCTGTCTGGGAATGGAAAATGTAGATTCTAATTTCCAAATAGCGCTTAACTTGAAGTTAGTTATTATTTAATATTATAGTAAACAACAGGAAGTAATTCTACATAAGGGAAGTAAAGGCCAATACTGGAAGTGTATTCAAAAATTTCTGCTTACTTGATTTATTTAGAATTGGTTGAGTATTTTTCAAGGAAGGTAAACAAATTATATTATAATTATATTGGAGATGGGCCGAATCCGGTATTCGTCAAACATTTTTGTCTGCTTTATTAAATCTATATATAAGTATGGATGTACGTAGCAAAATTCCTCTTCTGCAATTCAGAACAACCTTCACCATATTTATGTCATGGTGAATCTTATCACCAATTCCTTGGGCACTAGCAACGGTACATAATTAAAGAAGAACTGAAAATTGCAACGAAATTTAATGCAGAAAAACTTGCCCACATAATCAAGGTTATCAGCGCCGCGTAGCAGCAGCTTCATGGATCATTGACTTAACTTTTGCATTACTTTTTGTGCAAAAGATTTCAAATTGATGTCCTTAAACATATGTAAATCGCTTATTTACCAAAACCACTTTTATTATATAGTTTTCGGTAATTTGTCCAAAAGCGAATGTTCCACGGATGAAGTCTCGGACCCAGGGCGAAGCGATGATTCTAAAATGTTTAAAAATTTGGGCGGCATATGTACATACATACATATGTATATGTATATTTTTCGGTTTTAAGGGATGAACTGATAATTTACAGAAGTTTCCACCTTTATTGACTCGATAATGGCATGTTGTCGTTCTATGATATCAAAATATTCTATTAAAATATTAAATATAAGTCCAATAAATTCAAATTATTTTTTTGTGCCGCTCTCTGGCATTAATGGATTCGTTACAACATTTAAGTTAATTTTTGTCGAATTAAGACAAAAACGAACCAATGAAGAGTGAAAATTTAAACTAATTTGGAATAATTCATATATCGTATAACTTTATTATTTGTCTGTAGTTAATTTAGTGCTCTTTTATTTTTACTTATTCGAAAATTGTTAATGAACGAAAGCCTTGACTTTAAAAAATTCGTTTGAACAAATAACAAGGAGGCGCTAAGTTCAGGTGTAACCGAATATTTCATATTCTTGGAACTTTCTAGAATAAAACCGGGTAAATACCGATATATAGTATGCGGTATAAAGTCAACTGGAAGTTCGAAAATTTTTCTATTATGTGCATTATGGCCACGCAAACCCACCACCTAAGTCGCACTCGCGACTGGGCTCTCCCGTTGCTGTAGATGGTTATAAGTTCGAAGTTGTAGATAATTTGGTCTATCTTGGAACCAGCATCAACACCAACAACAAAGTCAGCCTGGAAATCGGACTAAGTGAGCAGTTGAGAAGTAAAGTCCTCTCTCGACGAACAAAAACCAAACTCTATAAGTCACTTTATAATTTCCGTCCTGCTATATGGTGCGGAAGCTTGGACGATGACAACAATTGATGAGTCGACGTTGCGGGTTTTCGAGAGAAAAGTTCTGCGAAAGATTTATGGTCCTTTGCGCGTTGACCACGGCGAATATCGCATTCGATGGAACGATGAGCTGTATGAGATATACGACGACATTGACATAGTTCAGCGAATTAAAAGACAGCGGCTACGCTGGCTAGGTCATGTTGTCCGAATGGACGAAAACACTCCAACTCTGAAAGTATTCGACGCAGTACCCGTATAGGAAAAGCAGAGGAAGAGGAAGCCTTCACACCGATGGAAGGACGCGGGAAAAGACCTGGCTTCGCTTGGAATATCCAATTGGCGCCCCTTAGCGAAAAGAGAGAAACGAAAGGAGCGCTGTTATTAAGAAGAAGAAGTCCGATTGTAGTACGTTTTCGGTTGTTTTTCGCCAGAAATATGGGAATGTCAAGATAATATTTTGTACCAAATATGGCGATATCGAACGGGTAGGCACTAAGATAAGGGTTTTCACGGAAATGTGTGCGATGCCACACTCATCGTCCAGTTTTAATTTCATCTTGTATCATACTAGGTTTAAAATTTAATGTCGCTGGCGTATTTGCGACATTTATTTAGTGATTCCTCGCGCTTATAGTAGTTTTTAACGAAACCGTCATATGAAGTGGGCGGGATTACCGATTTCATTCATTTTTACAGTGTCGGTTTGGAATATTTGTCCTCAGTAAATTTGGATATTGGATCTTAAGAGGTTAGGAGATATGTATATAGATGGCCTGCTTCAATTCAAAGATTTAAGCCCACGTATGTTCCTTGATACTGCGATCCCTGTGCCTAATTACAGTACTATATCTTAATTTAATGCTTGGTTATGGCACTTTATAGATTTTTATTTAATGGCGTTTTATGGGCGAGACAGTGGTCCAATTACGTCCATCTACGAACTCGTCTTGACTTGTTTTTGCCCAGGAGCACGTGTATTAAGCTTGCTCGGACGGATGGATGTACAGACAGACATTCACTCAGATTTCAACTCGCCTCATCATTCTGCTCATTTATATATATAATCCTATATCTAATTTGATTATTTTAGGTTATACAAACAACCGTTATGTGAACAAAACTACTACACACTGTAGCAACATGTTGCAAAGAGTATAAAAATAAATCAGCGGAAACGAGAGTACAGATAGGTATAATACATATGTATGTACATACTTACATATGGTATGCATGAACAGTTGTATACATAACAAATACGCATTTGTATACCATCGGTAACAAAGAATAATATGTCTAACGCTTTGGGTGAGACAATATTTTTATATTTTTATTATTCTCCTCTATCAGTTGCTATTTTTAAAACACTTAGCTAATTTCATTGATACGACTACACTTATAGTCTACGCACCCACACATACTTATACATAGCTTTATGCGAAGAAGATTCATGAATTCAAGAGATTATAGCTCAATAACTTAGTACAGTTGTTCTGCCTTCCAATAGTACTGGCAAGGATTATTCAATATTTGTAATATTTCCTAGAATTACATATGTGCTGAACACCAAGAGAGCAAGACAGTGAACTGTAAATGGCGTCGCGAATCCTACTACATGAACATTTGTAAGAAGGCAGCCACATAACAATGACCGGCATGCACACACGACAACACACAATTTCGTTGTTGCCATACTAATACCTTTCACTTCAATGAAATTTTAATATTTTGTTCAAAGTGAAATCTTTTCTACAAAAAATAATATTAATTATTATTAATTTACCTATTTAAATTGATTAGTTTTAAATTATCAATTGGTATTACAAATGATATAACAAAGCTGTTTATGCTTCACTTTGTAAAATAAACGTCAGGTTTGTTAGAGCTTTGAATAATTTTACATTTTATATGTCGCTTTCTGAGTCTGTCGCTCTCCTTGTGTTCAGCACATTGGTTGTTATACGTAGGTTGCTATATACATTATTTCTGGCCTAATAATGTAAATAGGCATATTTATCAACGAAAATGTTTTTTTTTTTTTTTTTTTTTTTTTTTTTTTTTTATTTTTTTCGATTTCTGTTTTGTTTTTCGCTCGCTGCATAGATCCATGATTCGTCACCGGTGACGATCTTATAAACGTCTTTTGAAGCACCGCGATCGTATTTTTTCAGCATTTCTTTACACCAATCCACACGAGCCTGTTTTTGAGCGATAGTCAAATTGTGCGGGCTCCAAGGAGAACAAACCTTTTTTTACGGCCAGGTGTTCATGCAATATCGAATGTATGCTGGTGGGAGAAATGCATAGGCATGCCTCTATCTGAAGGTATGTTACATGACGGTCTTGCATTATCAGTTCACGTACGGTATCGATCTTTTCTGGCACAACGGCTGTTTTTGGACGACCTTCACGGAATTCGTCTTTGAGCGAGCGTCGGCTACGATTGAATTCGTTGTACCAGTTTTTCACAGTGCTATAGGATGGTGCTTCATAGCCATACAAAGATTTTAGTTCATCGATGCACTCTTGTCGTGATAATCCACGTCGAAAGTTGTGAAAAATGATCGCACGAAAATGTTCACGAGTTAATTCCATTTTTTGGCCGAGATGAATTTTTAATTCCCTGTAAATAAAACAATTCACGATTAAATGACAAAACGTTCTGAGTGACGTTATGCTAAAAAATGTCAAACTTTTCAATGGAAATGTCAGATTGCACCTGGCAACACTTAGTGTTGCCTAGGCCAGAAATATATATAGCAGCCCTCAAATAAAATTTATGTATAGTATATCCGAAACTACCGGTAGTTTATTAAATAAAAACAAATTAGGAAGAGAGCTAAGTTCGGGTCTAACTTGCAAGAATCGCAGCTGGCGAAAATACTTATACAGTGAACGCAAAAAAACTTTTACGGACATGTTTTAATTTTGATGGTTCATGTTCTCTGACTGATATACTTTTACGTTCTCTACAGAACTGAACTCGAGTTGCAATGTTTTTTTGGACAGGATAGATATTTCTGTTGCCTAGCTCAATTTTTGCAATGCTTTTCTCGACATCGACTTAGGCTATTTGTTATAGTGACATGAGCAGCCTTCTAAGGGTTAATTTAGAGTTTTGACAAATTAATCGTTCCATATTTCGATCTTTTGATCCACCACCAGCATTTTTTCCGAAGACGGCAATTATAAACAAATGACAAATGTTCCAATAAGGACGTCGGAGAAAGTTGGTAGGAACCGACCTCAGTAAAACTGGACTGTCTCTCGTGAGGGATACCATCACCTAGGGAAACGCAATCGTCTTCCGAAAAGGGTGGAGCTGATTGTGTATGACCACAGTAGGGGGAAGAAGACATCTTCCATGATGAAGAGAGACGTGTAGGAAGCGAGCTATGCTCGAGACGGTGGCTAAACCTTATTTCCTGGTTCGACCTCTCTCTGAATTAAGGAATAAGAGCCTCAAGCTCTTGTGACCTGTCCTGTTATTAAGGTAGAACCAGAATATAGAAAATCTATATTTTTATCTTAGAAGGGGAAACTTCTATTTTGTGAGTTTAGCTCTGTTGGTAGAGCCACTCTTGACAACTCTTGTCCTCTGAAAAACTCAGAAAGGCAAAGAGACATCGGAGATCAGGCGTTAGCTCAGAAAACTTGCAGCTCTTCAATAAAGCCCGTAGAAGTGGTTCTAGCGACGATTAGGCACTGTATAAGGCACGACTGGCTATATACAAGTCCGAATTACAAAGCCGAGAGAGTATTCTTCCGGATCTTTAGAGGGCTGTCATGAGTCTTCGATGCTTTCGTCGCATTCAGCGAAAAGTCGTACTTCTTGGACCTTTTGGATATACGTTGACTTACCTGGGCGCTGAATTTCAAAGCTATCAAGTAACGGGCCCTGATGGCATCAAACTGGCGAAACTACAGCGGACGGTTAGGTGTCATTAGCTGACCATCATCTAAAATTGTAAAAGAAGGTAATGTGTTGAAGATTTGAAGAGTTTGTGTTATGTACCGAGGGTCAGAAAGAGCTCTCACTTGTTGTCAAGGACTTCAGGTCATTAGGCTCGTTCTGTTGAAAACGTTGGAGATTCTATGAATCTGTACGTTAGGAACGGAATACGACGTGTAAACTGTTAAGTGCTCAGCATGCCTGTATTAAAGGCAGGTCGATCAAAAAAGCTTTGCGCGATGTAGTGTCAACGTTGTATCAAACTGGGGTGAATAGGAGCCGCCTAGCCGTCAAACCCAAGTAAGTCTGATATAATTTTACCTACTAGAGGTATAATATCCTAAACATAACCCTCTTTCGTGGTTAATGACTTCAAACCTGTTGATAATGTGAAACACCTACGGCTTATCCTTGGTAGAAAGCTTTCTTCAAGGCCAAAATACTGAGGAAAGTGTTAGAAAGGCATCGGTTGCCTTATATTGCTATAGAGGAATGGTATAGGAGAAGGAGGGGATTCTCAACAAAGGTGGTGTTTTGGCTGCATGAAACTGGTCAAGTCAATAATGTTCTGAATTCGTCTGGTGGAAGGCGCTCGAAAAGTAGACACGAAGGTTGCAGAGGGAGTTTCACTTCTCCGTGAATCTTAGATTTAAGCTACCAGACCTCTGTAGTGGTTTCAGACAGAAGTTTCTGCCATCAAGGTGGGGGTAGACGTACTGTTAGGAAGTGCAGCTCTTTTCAGAGAAGTAAGCATTCACTTTAACATCAGAGCATGTAATATTAGCTCTGAGCTCTTAATCTGTGTGCTCAAAGCTAGTGAAGGCCTATCTGTCCTCACTATGTTAGTTGAAGATATTAGCTGCCCCTAGTAATTTTGCAATCAGGCCTTTTTGATTTGTGGGTTTTTAGATATATTTTATAAGGGGTTTTTTTAGATACCACAAGGACCGGGTGTTCTAAGCTGTCCAAGGGAGGCCCCTTTTAAACCAAAACCCTTAATTAAATCTAAATACTACAAAGAGCCCCCAAACCATTTTTTAAAAAATTTCTTTGTCGGGCGAATTTATTTATTGATTATTGCTTTTTTAGGGGTTTTTTAAAAGGAACCGTTTCTGGGAAAGTGGACGATTTCACCCCGGTACAACTTTTTATTGAAATATTTTTTAATTTTTACACAAATTTTTTGTTTAACAGACGGACAGATAGGAGACACACATTCATTTGGGAAAACCCTGCCACCCTCACTTTATCGGGATGACCCCTTATAAGTTTTAGGTGAAAAAAAATTTTATTCCAAAACATGTTGCGGGAGAAAAAAAGATGCAAAAAAAGGGGTATAACTGAACATGATACTTTTTTGTTAAATTTTAAACCCCGGCAAAGGCTTTCAATTTTTTAAGGTTTTTTTCCCCCGGATGGTGGGGTTAAAAGCCGGGAAAATTTTTTGAGGTTCTGGAAAAATTTCCCCGACGTGCCCATATATCATAAAATAAGTTCACTGGGACCCCCACTACTTTTTTTTACGGGTTTATTTTATTGAGACTTTTTGGAAAACCGAGGGGACGGTACTAAATTTCCCCGGGGCGTGGGGGGACATCTTTTCCCAAAATTCCCGGCCCTTTGCAGAACCATAACATTTTGGCCCAAATGGGGTTTAAGTCCCCCAGAGAAAAATCCCCCGACGATAGCTGGAAGAAAATACGAAAAGCGCGGATTTTTTTTTTGGGGCGCATTTCCAAAATAACCGAGAGATACCATTTGGGAGAAGACGATAACCTCTGCCGGGAGGGGAAGACACTACCCGATATTATATTTGACCCATTGATTTCAAAAAAGGGGACAAACGTTTTTGTCCCAAGAGGTTTTGCCCCTTTTTAGTAAAT
>NW_026091935.1:0-6198 GCF_024586455.1 Bactrocera neohumeralis | reverse complement strand
ATAACTTCAAAAAGGGTAATTAGCATAAATATGTAAGTTCATATTTTTACCCATCTAGATATCGATTGCATAATATGTATGTACCAAATACATACACAATATGCAATCGATATCAGGTAGCATCAAAATATGAACTTTACATATTTATGCAAATTAGCCGTTTTGATTTTATTTGAGTTGTCATAGAGTTGGTCTATAGCAATAGCGACAGTGTATTTGGAACAATTTTACAATCTTAAATTAAGATGTAAAATTGATTTTTTGGTACATACATATTTTGCAATCGATATCAAGATGCGTAAAAATATGAACTTTACATATTTATGCAAATTAGCCGTTTTGATGTTATTGGAGTTGTCATAGAGTTGTTCTATAGCAATAGCGACATTGTATTTGGAACAATTTTACAATCTTAAATTAAGGTGTAAAATTGATTTTTTGGTACATACATATTACGCAATCGATATCAAGATGCGTAAAAATATGAACTTTACATATTTATGCAAATTAGCCGTTTTGATGCTATTGGAGTTGTCATAGAGTTGTTCTATAGCAATAGCGACAGTGTATTTGGAACAATTTTACAATTTTAAATTAAGATGTAAAATTGATTTTTTGGTACATACATATTATGCAATCGATATCAAGATGCGTAAAAATATGAACTTTACATATTTATGCAAATTAGCCGTTTTGATGCTATTGGAGTTGTCATAGAGTTGTTCTATAGCAATAGCGACAGTGTATTTGGAACAATTTTACAATCTTAAATTAAGATGTAAAATTGATTTTTTGGTACATACATATTATGCAATCGATATCAAGATGCGTAAAAATATGAACTTTACATATTTATGCAAATTAGCCGTTTTGATGTATTGGAGTTGTCATAGAGTTGGTCTATAGCAATAGCGACAGTGTATTTGGAACAACTTTGCAATCCTTAATTAAGATGTAAAATTGATTTTTTGATACATACATATTATGCAATCGGTATCAAGATGCGTAAAAATATGAACTTTACATATTTATGCAAATTAGCCGTTTTGATTTTATTGGAGTTGTCATAGAGTTGTTCTATAGCAATAGCGACAGTGTATTTGGAACAATTTTACAATCTTAAATTAAGATGTAAAATTGATTTTTTGGTACATACATATTATGCAATCGATATCAAGATGCGTAAAAATATGAACTTTACATATTTATGCAAATTAGCCGTTTTGATGTTATTGGAGTTGTCATAGAGTTGTTCTATAGCAATAGCGACAGTGTATTTGGAACAATTTTACAATCTTAAATTAAGATGTAAAATTGATTTTTTGGTACATACATATTATGCAATCGATATCAAGATGCGTAAAAATATGAACTTTACATATTTATGCTAATTACCCTTTTTGAAGTTATGGGAGTTGTCATAGAGTTGTCCTATAGCAATAGCGACAGTGTATTTGGAACAATTTTACAATCTTAAATTAAGATGTAAAATTGATTTTTTGGTACATACATATTATGCAATCGATATCAAGATGCGTAAAAATATGAACTTTACATATTTATGCAAATTAGCCGTTTTGATGTTATTGGAGTTGTCAGAGAGTTGTTCTATAGCAATAGCGACAGTGTATTTGGAACAATTTTACAATCTTAAATTAAGATGTAAAATTGATTTTTTGGTACATACATATTATGCAATCGATATCATTTTACGCTACCTGATATCGATTGCATATTGTGTATGTATCAAAAAATCGATTCTACACCTTAATATAAGATTGTAAATTTGTTCCAACTACACTGTCGCTTTTGCTGTAGGACAACTCTATGACTCCAATAACATCAAAACGGCTAATTTGCATAAATATGTAAAGTTCATATTTTTACGCATCTTGATATCGATTGCATAATATGTATGTACCAAAAAATCAATTTTACATCTTAATTTAAGATTGTAAAATTGTTCCAAATACACTGTCGCTATTGCTATAGGGCAACTCTATGACAACTCCCATAACTTCAAAAAGGGTAATTAGCATAAATTTGTGAAGTTCATATTTTTACGCTACCTGATATCGATTGCATAATATGTATGTACCAAAAAATCAATTTTACATCTTAATTTAAGATTGTAAAATTGTTCCAAATACACTGTCGCTATTGCTATAGGGCAACTCTATGACAACTCCAAAAATAAAATTGTTCCAAATACATACACTGTCGCTATTGCTATAGGACAACTCTATGACAACTCCAATAACATCAAAACGGCTGATTTGCATAAATATGTAAAGTTCATATTTTTACGCATCTTGATATCGATTGCATAATATGTATGTACCAAAAAATCAATTTTACATCTTAATTTAAGATTGTAAAATTGTTCCAAATACACTGTCGCTATTGCTATAGAACAACTCTATGACAACTCCAATAACATCAAAACGGCTAATTAGCATAAATATGTGAAGCTCAAATTTTTACGCATCTTGATATCGATTGCATAATATGTATGTACCAAAAAATCAATTTTACATCTTAATTTAAGATTGTAAAATTGTTCCAAATACACTGTCGCTATTGCTATAGGGCAACTCTATGACAACTCCAATAACATCAAAACGGCTAATTTGCATAAATATGTAAAGTTCATATTTTTACGCATCTTGATATCGATTGCATAATATGTATGTACCAAAAAATCAATTTTACATCTTAATTTAAGATTGTAAAATTGTTCCAAATACACTGTCGCTATTGCTATAGGGCAACTCTATGACAACTCCAATAACTTCAAAAAGGGTAATTAGCATAAATATGTAAAGTTCATATTTTTACGCATCTTGATATCGATTGCATAATATGTATGTACCAAAAAATCAATTTTACATCTTAATTTAAGATTGTAAAATTGTTCCAAATACACTGTCGCTATTGCTATAGACAACTCTATGACAACTCCAATAACATCAAAACGGCTAATTAGCATAAATATGTAAAGTTCATATTTTTACGCATCTTGATATCGATTGCATAATGTGTATGTATCAAAAAATCAATTTTACACCTTAATTTAGGATTGCAAAGGTGTTCCAAATACACTGTCGCTATTGCTATAGGGCAACTCTATGACAACTCCAATAACATCAAAACGGGAAATTAGCAAAAATATGTAAAGTTCATATTTTTACGCTACCTGATATCGATTGCATAATATGTATGTATCAAAAAATCAATTTTACACCTTAATTTAAGATTGTAAAATTGTTCCAAATACACTGTCGCTATTGCTATAGAACAACTCTATGACAACTCCAATAACATCAAAACGGCTAATTTGCATAAATATGTAAAGTTCATATTTTTACGCATCTTGATATCGATTGCATAATATGTATGTACCAAAAAATCAATTTTACATCTTAATTTAAGATTGTAAAATTGTTCCAAATACACTGTCGCTATTGCTATAGGGCAACTCTATGACAACTCCAATAACTTCAAAAAGGGTAATTAGCATAAATATGTAAAGTTCATATTTTTACGCATCTTGATATCGATTGCATAATATGTATGTACCAAAAAATCAATTTTACATCTTAATTTAAGATTGTAAAATTGTTCCAAATACACTGTCGCTATTGCTATAGGGCAACTCTATGACAACTCCCATAACTTCAAAAAGGGTAATTAGCATAAATATGTAAAGTTCATATTTTTACGCATCTTGATATCGATTGCATAATATGTATGTACCAAAAAATCAATTTTACATCTTAATTTAAGATTGTAAAATTGTTCCAAATACACTGTCGCTATTGCTATAGGACAACTCTATGACAACTCCAATAACATCAAAACGGCTAATTAGCAGAAATATCTAAAGTTCATATTTTTACGCATCTTGATATCGATTGCATAATATGTATGTACCAAAAAATCAATTTTACATCTTAATTTAAGATTGTAAAATTGTTCCAAATACACTGTCGCTATTGCTATAGGACAACTCTATGACATCGCAAATAACATCAAAACGGCTAATTAGCATGAATATGTAAAGTTCATATTTTTACGCATCTTGATATCGATTGCATAATATGTATGTACCAAAAAATCAATTTTACATCTTAATTTAAGATTGTAAAATTGTTCCAAATACACTGTCGCTATTGCTATAGAACAACTCTATGACAACTCCAATAACATCAAAACGGCTAATTTGCATAAATATGTAAAGTTCATATTTTTACGCATCTTGATATCGATTGCATAATATGTATGTACCAAAAAATCAATTTTACATCTTAATTTAAGATTGTAAAATTGTTCCAAATACACTGTCGCTATTGCTATAGGGCAACTCTATGACAACTCCAATAACTTCAAAAAGGGTAATTAGCATAAATATGTAAAGTTCATATTTTTACGCATCTTGATATCGATTGCATAATATGTATGTACCAAAAAATCAATTTTACATCTTAATTTAAGATTGTAAAATTGTTCCAAATACACTGTCGCTATTGCTATAGGGCAACTCTATGACAACTCCCATAACTTCAAAAAGGGTAATTAGCATAAATATGTAAAGTTCATATTTTTACGCATCTTGATATCGATTGCATAATATGTATGTACCAAAAAATCAATTTTACATCTTAATTTAAGATTGTAAAATTGTTCCAAATACACTGTCGCTATTGCTATAGAACAACTCTATGACAACTCCAATAACATCAAAACGGCTAATTAGCATAAATATGTAAAGTTCATATTTTTACGCTACCTGATATCGATTGCATATTGTGTATGTATCGCTATTGCTATAGAACAACTCTATGACAACTCCAATAACATCAAAACGGCTAATTTGCATAAATATGTAAAGTTCATATTTTTACGCATCTTGATATCGATTGCATAATATGTATGTACTAAAAAATCAATTTTACACCTTAATTTAAGATTGTTAAATTGTTCCAAATACACTGTCGCTATTGCTATAGGAACAACTCTATGACAACTCCAATAACATCAAAACGGCTAATTTGCATAAATATGTAAAGTTCATATTTTTACGCATCTTGATATCGATTGCATAATATGTATGTACCAAAAAATCAATTTTACATCTTAATTTAAGATTGTAAAATTGTTCCAAATACACTGTCGCTATTGCTATAGAACAACTCTATGACAACTCCAATAACATCAAAACGGCAAATTTGCATAAATATGTAAAGTTCATATTTTTACGCATCTTGATATCGATTGCATAATATGTATGTACCAAAAAAATAAGATTGTAAAATTGTTCCAAATAGCAATAGCGACTATTGCTATTTGGAACAACTCTTGACAACTCTTAAATCAAAACGGCTAATTTGCATTTTTATGTACAGTTCATATTTTTACGCAATCTTGATATCGATTGCATAAAAATATGAACTTTACTTATTTACGCTAACTAGCCGTTTTGATGTTATTGGAGTTGTCATAGAGTTGTCCTACAGCAGTAGCGACAGTGTATATGGAACAATTTTACAATCTTAAATTAAGATGTAAAATTGATTTTTTGGTACATACATATTATGCAATCGATATCAAGATGCGTAAAAATATGAACTTTACATATTTATGCAAATTAGCCGTTTTGATGCTATTGGAGTTGTCACAGAGTTGTCGTATAGCAATTAGCGACAGTGTATTTGGAACAACTTTGCAATCTTAAATTAAGGTGTAAAATTGATTTTTTGGTACATACATATTATGCAATCGATATCAAGATGCGTAAAAATATGAACTTTACATATTTATGCAAATTAGCCGTTTTGATGCTATTGGAGTTGTCACAGAATTGTTCTATAGCAATAGCGACAGTGTATTTGGAACAATTTTACAATCTTAAATTATGATGTAAAATTGATTTTTTGGTACATACATATTATGCAATCGATATCAAGATGCGTAAAAATATGAACTTTACATATTTATGCTAACTCGCCGTTTTGATGTAATTGGAGTTGTCATAGAGTTGTCGTATAGCCATAGCGACAGTGTATTTGGAGCAATTTCACAATCTTATATTAAGGTGTAGAATCGATTTTTTGATACATACACAATATGCAATCGATATCAGGTAGCGTAAAAATATGAACTTTACATATTTATGCAAATTAGCCGTTTTGATTTTAT
>NW_026091934.1:0-14083 GCF_024586455.1 Bactrocera neohumeralis | reverse complement strand
TTTGTGACGTACTAAATATGCCTCCAATAATTAGGCGGTGCGAAGTTCGCCGGGTCAGCTAGTGTTTAGTATTGGTTAAGACTGGTTTATATCTGAGCGCAGAACCTGAAAATGTTGTATATATGTGATATTATGTTTGTAATTTGAAGTAGTGAATCATAATCAATAAGACACTCAATTTCGAATTTTTTGATGATAAGCTATTTTGCATTTCAGGTGACGATATAAAAAAACGCTTAAGAAACGGTCAAGAAACTTTCCTGCGATAAATTTACTTATGCTAGTACGGAGCTCTCAAGAAATCTAGTACTAATTTTTGATACTTTTTATCACTAAAATGTGAATATGGCAAACCTGGTTTTGCGAAGAAACATCAAATCAACAATTGTTTCTTGAAGGAAATTCGAAGTAAACGTCAAATTCATCCTAAATTAGTTAAAATCATTATTATGAAGTATATTCCATTTTGAAATGTTGTATAAAACCTACCAATCATCAACAACATTTCTTAAATCTCAATGAAAATATTTATGTTACCATACACATACACACATATGTACATATTACGCACACAGCTTATTTTCTTAGTTTATTTTCTCTTGTTCTTCTAATGTAGATCATTCACAATGCGTAACCAGCTGTCAAAGTTACTTGAGAAATAATAGGGGTATTCTCTTGCTCTTGCTAGATTGCAGATTGCAAAAATACTATACCGAAATATACTAGAGCACGAGAGCACCCATTGCAGAATCTAGTGATATATGAACGGCTGATTCGATGAATTTATTGTGAATGACTATTATGCAAAACTTTTGTGAATGTTTATTGTGCATGACTCGTTTAACGAATATTGTGATTGAAAAAATAACAAAACAAAACAAATTGCGAAAGATTAACGAATCTATTTTTTAAAAATGCCACAAACATCTGAGAAACAAAAACTTGTTAATTTTTATAATTGAAGAAGCTGCTTCTAATATATGTAGGTTTATATTTAAAGTTTCAAAAGGTTTGTTTTAAATATAATTAAGTTTATTTGCAATTACTAGAATATCTTGAATTACACTGAAGTATGTCTTACTGGTTTGATAACCATTAACAGACTGATGATATTAAATATGGTTTTATAGGTTTGATGACCGTATAACGACTGTCGTTCTCGTCCAGTTACGCGCTAGCGTCCCTTCGTTATTATCTTCATTTTATATTTTATATTCGTCAGATTTGCAGTGTTGCATATGTTAGTAGTAGGTGTTGAAAAGTTGCGTCCACTTCTAATTTTCTTGCGTCCGTCTGTCATTCCCACATATATTACTACATCTGGATGGTAATTATTTATTTCACTTTTTTAAGCTTTAAAAAATAAAAAATTTGAACTTTTTAGACGACAATAGCTATTGGAAAATTATGGATGAATTGGATGAAAGTCTTACAATTATCTTATCGAACCATCGCGGAAATTTTCAAAATGTGAATAAGTATTTGGAATGGAGGACTAATGTTCTTGACTATTTAGACGAATGACGTTACCAACAAATGCTCCGAGTCTCAAGAGATCAATTTGCGTGGCTATTGTCCTTGATTAAAGATAGTGCACAGTTTAACAACGCTCAATCCATTAGGCAATTTTCAGTAGAAATGCAGTTAGTTATAATTTTATATCGTTTCGGTTCATCGGGATAAAGTGCGGCGATTCGGAAAGTAGCTACACTGTTTGGTGTAGGAGATGGTGAAACGCTTTACAAGATTACAAAGAGAGTACTTTCGTCAATTTTGGAGCTAAAATCTAGATATATCACTTGGCCTGATACCAATGAAAGACAAAATATCGTTAAAACAACGTATAATGAGCTGCCGCATTGCATAGAGTATATTGATGGTACTGAATTGAAACTTGCAGAAGCACCAGTTGTTAACCATTCGGCTTATTTTTCAAAAAGCCGAATCTATTCCATAAATGCACAAGTTGTATGCTATTATCAATTAAGGATTCGGCATGTAGTAGCGGGACACTTTGGTAGTGTACACGATGCTCGCATGTTTCGTACCAATGCTCTCTCCACTCAGGAAGGCTCACTTTTTTCTTCTTCTCGATGGCTAGCAGGAGATTCTGCTTATCCATTGCTGACCACTCTTATCACGCCATTTCGAACAAATTCACAACAAATGGACTATTCAAAGCGTAAAGCATTCAACTTGCGTCAGAGCAGATATCGCGTGAGGATTGAACATTGCTTTGGGATTCTAAAAGAACGCTTTGGCAGCCTCAAAGAATTAAGAACACGTATTCAAGACGAACAAAGTCATATTCTATGTTCTAACTGGATTATTGTTTGCTGTATATTGCATAACATCTTCCGAGCTACTTCTAACGATATTGAATACGTAGACAATGTAGTTGTCGATAACGACGAAGAATCAGATGAATTTCCTTCAGATGAAAATGGCCGCCGAATAACTGAGGCAAAAGCCAAGCGCATATCTTTGTACACAATAATGTTTGGTGATCAATAAAACGTTAATTAGTAATATATGTATGTTATACTACTGGTATTAGGTATACCAACTATATTTTTGATATAACTATTTATATAAGTTCATACTTATTTTACAGTTTGCTGCCAAATTTGCAAATAAAAGCACTAATCACTCTTGTTAAATAAAAATGCGTAAGGATGTAAAGTACACAATATCTTTGACGTTTATTTACAACTTACGAAAAATACAATTGTATATTTGAAATGCGAGCACATATATACGGAACGAGTCAGATGGAACTCGCAAACCGGACCGCTGAGTAATCGTAGGGAGTATTTGTGGCGCCTCGCAGGATCTAAAGTTGAGTTGAATTGCTTGATGGTTTAAGTCCAATGGCAACTAGCAGAAACCGTGTGGAGACGACGTTTTTTATTGAAAATGCGGCGCGAATAGCGATTTGCGAAATGTGTACACGAATCGTGTGTGACGAAGTGTGTCGAACCAATTGTTTAGGACGAATTGTGTAAACGGATGTGTGGGAGACGGATGTTAAGGTGCGAATATGTATATGGCGAATGTGTGTGTTGTTGGGCGAGCTGCAGCTGACGAATTGAATAGCTTTCCCGTTGTCGCTTCCTTTTGTGAGTTGGGTTACGTACGAGAGTGGTGTGTTACATTGGTGTGGTGTTGTAATGTCATCAGCTGTGGTGAATTAAGCTGGCGTATTAGGATGCGCCAGTTTTACCGGATAGAGGGGATGGATGCTTAACTCATTTAAACACTTACAAAGCCTAAAGAAATAACCTAACTGCCATGAATAATCATAAATAAATACAAATGTTATTTAGTATATTTAATTGTTTTTATTTTCATATTTTTTTTCAATTTCAAACATAGCTACTCTTTCTTTCATTTCTAATTCTAACATTTTGAATTTTTCCTCAGTTTCTATTTTTTTCAACTCTATATCTAATTTTTTTGACTCAATGTCTAACTTTTTTTCTTGAATTTTCTTCTCCTCCTCGAATATATACTTTTCGAACTCCAGTTTTTTCGCTTCCATAGCAATTTTTTCTGCTTGGATAGCCGCCAATTGTGCAACGGATGATTTCGGAGGACGAATTGACCGTTGGCATGTTGATACCGGTGTGGAGATCGGTGCGATTGGAGATGCGGCATTTGATGGCGCAGCAGGTACACATTCTTCCAAGAATTCTGCTTCGAATTCTGGTGCAGGACTAACTGGACATAACTGAGGCGAAGGAAGGTTGCTTTCAACCAGTAACGGTTGCGTGGCCGGCAACCGCTTTTCAAATATATCCCTCAGCTGGTCGTAGTATGGACAAATTTTAGCAATTTTTGCTGAAATTAGTAAACAAAATGTTTTATATACAATAAATTTAAAATATCTGTATAATACTAACCTTCGATGGTTCTGCTGTCAGCTTCATCTTGTAGTCCTGCACCAGTTGACGCGAGCCAGTCATTGGCTTTACGGTACTGCGCCTTCAAATGCCGGACCTTCCACCGCATCAGATCCGATGAGACATCCAACTACGAGTTATGTAAAAATCGTTTATAAAACAATTGCGCAGTTGGAGCCTGAAATAATAGAAAACCGAATTAAATAAAAAATTAAAAAAAAACGTATCAACTTAACTCACATTCCGCCTCTTCCATTAAATCTCTATTATAGAGTGCACCTCACTCTCCTTCCACTTTTTGTTTGGCTGCTGCCTTTTCCTCTTCGCTGGTGGCGCAACTTCGCTATTCATATTTGTGGAAAACTGTAAGAATTCTTTAGAAATTAAAAAGAAATTTTAAAATCTATTTAAAACTTATCTTTCTCAACAATTTAACGACGTAATATGCCTTTATGTAAAATGGCAACTACAACAGGGTTGCAATTATATTTTTGCGTGACATTGCACGCAAATATACATAAGTTTTGGTCTGACATATTTTACAGCCCTTGCAAATATTTTTCTGCGTGTGTTTGTTGTTGTGCCGTTGTAAATCTGCAATTCTTGCACCGTGCACTGGGTTTTGCAAGAGCAAGAGAATACCCCTAATGTATTTTTTTTCTTGAGCAATTACTTGAGAGCTGCGTACCAACCTTAACACAAAGTAATCACGCATATGTGACAATGGTTCATATAATTCAGTATAAGCATGCATATTTGAAAATCACGCATATGTGACAATGGTTCATATAATACAATATAAGCATGCATATGTCACTCAGATCCCAGCAAAACTTCGCTAACGTATTCACCAACACATAAGCAAATCTTAAAAAAAAAAAACTAAAAATTTACGTGAATGTGAAAACAGGTCACATGTTGGGAATATATTTCGTATTTTCTCCACAGTTGTGCTACAAGAATGGTTGTGCTATATGCAGATATGCATTGTAGTCGTTTGATGTAAGAAGTAATCAGTATCAGTAGAAGTAATCAGTAGAAGTAATCAGTATATAACAAAGTGGAAAACTGCATTTCTCACATTTGTGTGAAAACTTGTGAAGTGACAGCGACAAAATTCTACAGCCAGACAACCTTCAACAGCAGAACACAGGTATATTATATACATTTCAATAAATAATGAATAAGATAAATTACGGTTAAATGATATAAATTATATAAAATATTTTTTATTTTATAGTAACTCAAGGTATTAAGGAAATCCTAAGAAACCAAAAGGTGCTGATGACAAGGATGGATGACATTGAGAAAACCCTCAAAGAAAATGTATGTATATGTACCAATAAATTTATATACGTATTTCTTTGTTTGATAAATATAAATACATATATATATATATATTTGTACATTAGGTTATTGATAAAGGTCTTCTATTGGCTCAAACACACACGCTGCGCGAATGTAAGGTGGTTTTAGCTAAAGTCCATCACTCCATTGGACGATTGGTAGGAGAAATAGAAAATCCCATGCAAATTGAAATAACGTCAAGACTACCAATCTGCGCACTAGACGCCGCGCTGGATTTCGAAGATAAACTAAATTCCAAAGAGTTTGCTGACGAAACGGTAATTTTTTGCTCTTACTATTTTATTATTAAAAATATATTAAATATACATTTCCACTTTACCATCAAACTACTATACCATCCTACCATGGGTTAAAAAGAGACGAGCATATGACAAAGTGATGGTAAATTTGTATGCAAATAAAAAGGATAGACAACTCACACGTATTCAAAGTATGCGATAGAATCTTCCCATGCCTCTGTACAAACTGATGTAAACTATTCGAATTTTTCACGCATACTATCCATAGTTATACGGCAGGTTTATGGCATTATATAACGTATAGTCTTCTTGCTGGGATAATGCTTTTTTACGTTCTCTGTGTGACTGTATATTTTGTATATTTTTAATATAATACAAAAATATTTATTAGAATAGTATATTATGTAAAATTCAAAGAAAATTATTAAATATGCAAGTCCAAATTGACTATAAATATTACTGCATTCATACAAAATTATACTCATATCATAATTATGTTTACAAGTCAATATTGAAGTGCCGACGGCAAAACGCAAAAGAATATATATTTCCATACATTGCGATTCCCAAGTTGAAAGAAAAATTGAAGCATGAAAGTATCACAATGCTATTGTTGGGAGCATCATAAGCAGCATGTCTACATAAGTACATATGTTTATGTCTCTTCATATTCTTGGGCATGTGAGATAAGAACATACAAAATTTGTTTATGTTCTCTGTGTGAGAGGTGTGTTTTGCACACATTTTTCGCTGCCAAAAATGAAATAAAATATAAACGAAAAGCAAAACGAAATTCTTCGTTGGGAGTGGATTTCTGTCTCTTCCTATTCTCTGCTTCGGCATATATGCCATGTCATCATATGCCATAAATACATATATTTCTGTCTCTTCATATTCTCGGTTAGAATATGTGAGAGAATTGTAAAAAATGTTAAAATTGCGAGGCGAATTCCTTGATCTGAATCTATCAAATGTTCGGAGTCGAACCTGCACTTTCTCTATACTTTTAAGTTCTCTGGTTAAACTACGTTTTTGCCAAAATGTTACAACTAAGCGAAAAAACATCAAGATTGTTGATTGGTGAAAAGAAATGCTGAAAAAATACGATCGCGGTGCTTCAAAAGACGTTTATAAGATCGTCACAGGTGACGAATCATGGATCTATGCGTATGAGCCCGAAACAAAACAGCAATCGACCGTGTGGGTGTTCCAAGACGAGCCAAATCCGACGAAAGTTGTTCGTGGAAGAAGCACTTCGAAGCAAATGGTCGCCTATTTCTTCGGCAAAACTGGTCATGTGGCGACTGTTCCGCTTGAGCAACATAGGACGGTCAATTCTGAGTGGTACACCACCATTTGTTTGCCTGAAGTCTTCGGAGAAATTCGAAAAAAGAACAAGAGAAGACGAATCATTGTGCACCATGACAAAGCGAGCTCTCACACATCGGCTCAAACCAGTGCCTTTTTGACCGGCCAAAACGTCGATTTGATAGGTCATCCGCCGTACATCCCTGACTTGGCACCCAATGACTTCTTTTTATTCCCACACATCAAGAAAATAATGCGAGGTCTACGATTTTCGTCGCCAGAAGATGCTGTTGAAGCATTCAAAAACCATGTTTTGGAGGTGTAGTTTAAGCGCATGCAAAAGTGTATAAATCTTCATGGAGAATATTTTGAAAAACAATAAAACCATCTTCATTGATATATATTCCTATTTTCATTATTATGCCAGAAATATATATAGCAGCTCTCGTATTAGTACAGATATAAGGATTTTCGAACATCCGGTTGACTTTACTCTGTATGATTTTTTTTACAGCTTAAACTATTTCCCTGGCTTTGATTCATGCAAGTTTCAAGAGTATAATATGTTCGTTTGCACCCGGACTTAACTCTTCCTTACTTGTTGACATTTTGTTTTATAGCAAACAGCATGTCAGGCAGAAGTCGGAGCTAGATAAACTTCTGCTTTTTACGTTCATCAGAAGCATCTGGAGAATCAGCAAAACACGCACATCGTATGGCCGCACAGTGGTCCACTTAAACACTTGATGAAATAGTTTCTCGATACCGACAGAAGGCCTAGCTAATGGATAATCAGCGTGCTGCTGAGACAGTAGATGAGACAAATGCTCGGCGGCTCGCAGTCGCTAAGCGTGAAGCAGAGCGTAGGCTAATAATCAGAAAAATTTGCAGGACAATGTGTCTCGCAGTGTGGGGAATTAAAATGGAATGGAGAAAACGTGGGAATGTGTTCTTCTAGGGGCAAAAAAACTTAGGGATCCTCGAAAGCATTATTTACAAGTGAAACTTAAGAATTTCAACCGTGTGCCTAAACCGTGTAAAAAATGCATCGCATACTTTCACATGACCTCATTGGGGACGGACACAATTCGCGCTATGGATGGATTTTTGTCCACAGTGCAAAGCCAAGTACATCACCAAACAGGATCACCGTTGGCACCACTTTATGAACATACCACAATATGTAAAGGTGTATTCTGTGGGACACGATGACGCAGAGACTGACAGACGGTATAACGCAGAGCGTGCACTTAATACATATGTATATCTTAAATCGATGCAAATTAAAAAGTAACCTGAATTGACTTTTACCTAATCCATATTATTTGAAATACCACTTACTTTTTCACTCACTCCGGAAATCAGATTTTGAGAACGAAATTTCATTTCAGACGTATAAATGGTATAATAAAACTCTCCCTGATACCAGTGGAAGCTTGACAAATGTTTGTAAATTTATAAGGAAGGGATATTCGAAACGTTGATAATAATAATATAATAATAATATAATAATATACTGGTGGAGCTGCTGCGGGTCGAAGATCACCAGAAGAAAGATTGTTGAGCTGCCGAAGATACGAAGCAATGTAGAAAGAAAGTTGAGCTGCGTGCCGAGTTTTCGAAAAACAAGTAGAGAACGTCCGCTGATGTTTACGTATCGAAATTTGTGGTCGAAAGAGTGTGTTCACTTCCAGGATGAAGCTTTTTGCTCGTTGGGCGGTGGTGATTGGTAGCTGCGTGTATTGATGTGTGTTGTAGTGCTGTAGTAGCACGTAAGGAGGAGAGAGAGAGCTTGCCAATTCAATTCAAAATACTAAAAGTTAAACAGGCAGACTTCGTGATCATTTGCTATGAGTAACAATGATCTGGGGCCACAGTTTTACATGTCACTTTTTTATGTGAGCCTCGTCTCCTACTCTCCATTTTTCTTTATTAATATATAGTATGTCCTCCTATGTTATATTCTCATGCTCTCATCGAAAGATCAAGCATCCTGAAAGTTACAAGCTCAATTAAGAATGGAAATAAATATGTTCTGTTTTCCTATGTTTTCTTTCCTGTTTGTGTTTCGCCAAATACTCAGTGCAATGGAAATTAGCGCCATGAAACGTTGTATATGGTTTGGCATCATGATCGTGGGGAGAACTACGACATTGGCGCGTGTGCACCGCCGCTGAAAAATAAAATAAAGTGTTGAATCTCTTTGCTTCTGAATATCGTGCTGCTGCGCAATAAGTAAACTAATCGTTTTCTAATATTATTATTCAAATATTTAATAGCAACAGCAATATTTATGCTCTTTAACGATATTTGTCAACAGGCTAAGCAATGTTATGCCAGCTTGCTGGATCCTAATGCGCAAGGGTTAAGCGCAATTGGATGATCTGAAGTTATTGCAACAACAGCAACGCGAAGCGACAAGCAGGTAAAGCTTGGAGGTATTCATATTATCTCTTTTCTGATCATGCTTATATGTTGTTTCTCTTTAATCTCAGATCTGAGATGAACAGTTCATTGAATTTCTGCACTACTTGAAACCACAGGATATCAACAGTTTAATGTAAATCATTTATGTTTGTGCTTTAAAATAAATCAGGTGCTGGGTTCATTTCTGAAACCTTTAAGTGGAGTTTTCTTTTGGGACGGTTTAATGTAGATAACAAATTTTTAACTTTACTTTTTACAAAGCTTTATGTGAGTCTAATTCACCTACCATCTAAGTGAAAATACTTATGTGCCTTTTATTTTGCACTCCACTGTACTCACCTCCCGTTTTTGAACTTGCCGTACGTATATGTATGTAGATTTGTACATAAGTGGTTTCTTTACCGCATTTGTTTCGAGAATTCTTTCGTACTTAGTTATACATACTTACGTGTATGTGCATATATTTTGCGTGTATGTACCGGTAAGTATTGATATATGTATATACATATGTACGAATTTGTGCATTTGCCGAATGGAATTTTCCGCACTCCACTTCACTTATTTCTTTCTTTTTTAGATTTTTAAATGTTCATACATATGCTGGATATTCTTTTTATCCCACTATCACTGCTTATGTACATGTACATACGTACATATGTATGTTATTTTCTATACACTCTGTGAATCTTTCCACTTTCACAGTAATAATTTGTAAATTTAAGCACGCTTGTTACACTTTTTTATTTTAAGTTACGTTTGTATGTTTTGATTTTAATGTTTTCCATCTTACTTAGCCGACGACAACCGATAGTCGCGAAACGAAACGCGCGCGCACATGCAATTAAATGCAATTGAAACCGAAAATTGTATGTATATGTATACGAATATATGATATCCACGAAAATTGTTTTAAAAATGTTATTAATTAAACTTAATTAAACTTGTTAATCTTTTATCACGCACTATTGTCCCTGCTCGGGCGCCATGACAAATCTCAAGCTTTTTTGAGAAAACTAATTAATTGGGAATGCATGAACCGAATATATAAAATTGCCTGTGCCGAGAAAAGAAAATAACGACCACTCGCGAATGTTCTTCTTACACAATTGAATTCTTTATTTCGGGAATTTTTTAACTTAGCCTAAACCTTAACCTAACGGCTTAGACTAACGGGACGCGTAAATATGTATCTATAAAAAAGGGGTAAGTAGAATTCAATTCGTTACATTATGGTAGAAAATTATGGTGAGTATATAAACAGTATTATTAGGGTGAGTATAATATAATATAAAATAAACTTTAACATTTTAATTTAAATATTTAATATAAAATTAATTCATATACATTCGTTTAGTATAATGTTTACAAATAGTATTTATGTGTAACGGATATCGCTTGGCGCAACACTTATCTTAAAACAAAGCAAATGTATCTAAGCAAACAATATACATATGTATGTAAACAAACCTAAACAAATAATATAATCTGTACCTTAACAAAGTATCAACTAGTAATAAGTAAACATACTAGGTAGTATAAATAGAAGTAAGAAACATGTAATAAGTTAGTCTTAAGAGTATAAATAAAGAGTACACATTTCGGTGCAGCTCAAAATATTTTCTTTTGACTCATTTTTACTTCTGCTAAAAATTAACTCGCTCGCTCCACTAAGAAACAATATATGCGCGTTTGCATATACACTTCCACATAAGTATATACGTAACGTAAATTATACCCTACGAGGGTACCTAAAAATATTATATATTATACTTATTAAACGGTTCGGTAGAAAAGTATAAATTATTCAAATATATATCTATATAAATAAACAAATAATTAAAGAATACGAACAATTTAATTTACATATTCAAAGTCAAAATTGGCACATTTTCGGCAATACCACTTGTGCTTTATAAGCAAAAACAAGCAGAATTGCGTATATATGTATGTAGATATGTACAAAAAAAGGTGCGTGGAGTCCCTAAGTTATACTTCTTAGTGATATTCCAAGAAATGCATATCATGTTATATGAAAGAAAACTAGAAAACTTAAACTCACATTTTATAAATTTATTATAATTTATTATCAATTCAAGTGTCAATGGTGGTGTTAGTGGTAAGCGCTTCAAAAATGACGACGTGCACGTAGGTTCGAATAACAACTTTTTTATACCCTGAACAGGGTATATTAAGTTTGTCACGAAGTTTGTAACACCTAGAAGGAATCGTCGGAGACCCTATAAAGTATATATATAAATGATCAGTATGTCGAGCTGAGTCGATTTAGCCATGTCCGACTGTCTGTCCGTCTGTCTGTATATATACGAACTAATCTCTCAGTTTTTAAGATATCGTTTTGAAATTTTGCAAACGTCATTTCCTCTTCAAGAAGCTGCTCATTTGTCGGAACGGCCGATATCGGGCCACTATAACATATAGCTGCCATGCAAACTGAACGATCGGAATCAAGTTCTTGTAGGGAAAACTTTCACATTTGTCAAGATATATTCACGAAATTTGGTACAGATTATTTTCTAAGGCAACAATGTAATCTCCGAAGAAATTGATCAGATCGGTTAACTATAGCGTATAGCTACCATACAAACTGAACGATCGGAATCAAGTTCTTGTATGGACAACTTTCACATTTGACAAGATATATTCACGAAACTTGATATATGTTATTTTCTAAGGCAACAATGTAATCTCCGAAGAAATTGTTCAGATCGGTTAACTATAGCATATAGCTGCCATACAAACTGAACGATCGGAAACAAGTTCTTGTATGGAAAACTTTCACATTTGACAAGATATATTCACGAAATTTGGTATATGTTATTTTCTAAGGCAACAATGTAATCTGCGAAGAAATTGTTCAGATCGGTTAACTATAGCATATAGCTGCCATACAAACTGAACGATCGGAATCAAGTTCTTGTATGGACAACTTTCACATTTGACAAGATATATTCACGAAACTTGATATATGTTATTTTCTAAGGCAACAATGTAATCTCCGAGGAAATTGTTCAGATCGGTTAACTATAGCATATAGCTGCCATACAAACTGAACGATCGGAATCAAGTTCTTGTATGGACAACTTTCACATTTGACAAGATATATTCACGAAACTTGATATATGTTATTTTCTAAGGCAACAATGTAATCTCTAAAAAACTTGTTTAGAACGGATTACTATAGCATATAGCTTCCATACAAACTGAACACATAGTTACTAACAGAAATGCACCTGTGAAGGGTATTTAGCTTCAGTGCAACCGAAGTTAACGTTTTTTCTTGTTTAAATTGAATATGTCACCATCCAAAAATTGAAACATTGTTCTACAAAAACAACAACAGCATAAGCATGGCAACATTATGTTGTTGGTAGAAAAGCCGAGCTGTGCCGAAAGAAACGAACAAGCAATCGCCGATTGTCACCGTTTCGCTTGCTGCTCGAACATCTTCGCAGACAAGGTTGCGTAGATTCATATTGAGCAAGGTTGCGCACCCTTGAGCAAGGTACATACATACAAACGGATTCGTCTATAGGTATACCCTATAAGACTTAAAAACACTAAACCAATTAATAAAATAAATATTAAATAATAATAAATAAATTCGGTAATACTTTTATACTTTTTTTGAGATTAATTAAAACGAAACGCGTTATTTAATTTAATCCGATAAACAAAATAAAATAAAACAAAACATTTTACAATTTTATTATTTACAAGAGACTTCGCTTTGTAATCAGCAATTCCATTTAAAGTCAATCACTTTACACTGAAAGAAATTATTTCGTTAATTCATATGTTCTAAATGAACGCAGATTCCAAAGAATCTGAACCTTCACAACTACTGAAAGTTCCAAAAATGATTTCGGACGAAAAAAGTCCATGTACACCTGCAGAAGCTACACGCTCAAAGCAAAGTGTTTACAAAACAAAAAAGGGGAAGATATTATACAGTAAATTTATTGCTGAGAGTGGCAGTTTTATAAAATACTGTACTCGATTTTCATCTTCGCCGATTCAAGATAATTCTGAATAGACATCAGAAATCAAAAAAGAAAATCTGGACAGTTTTTGGATACGTCTCCAAGCTTCATATGACGCAATATTAGTCTGATGACTCAGATCTACCAGAAAATTCCTCGGCTTACGCCAAATATGAAAATTGCTTAGACCAATTTGAAGAAAGGAAAGAAATGATCACTGATCAATTGAAATTAATTAAAGCAATCGCACCTGCTCCACTTAGAGATGCCACAAGTACAAAGTCAAGAGGCAAGTTCAGGCATCCACCTCAAGGTGCCCGCATGTGACACAGAAATTTTTCATGGGGTTTATGAACAATGGCCGACCTTCCGGGACATGTTTGCAGCCGTTTACATAAACCACCCAAAATAATCTAATGCACAAAAATTGTATCGCCTCCGATACAAAACGAAAGGTCAAGCTTGGGAAGCTTTAAAATCAAGATACGCGAATGAACGAATATTGGTCGATAAGTAGATAAGAATCTTAATGAACTTGCCAAAAATTCAAAAGGAAACCAGTGAATAATTTATCAAACTTCAATCCACGGTTTCCAATTGTTTGTCGATTTTATCGACACAAAACATTTCCACAGACAACTGGGATCCTATACTGGTAAATATATGCACGGCAGCATTACCAGAAAAGTCTTTATTATTGTGGAAGCAATCGCTCTCATCTCGTAAAAAATACCCAACGTGGCAACAAATGAAAGATTTTCTCACTACCCAGTACGAAATCGCAGAAAGGGTAGACAAAAAAATAAATACAAATAAACCAAAGCTATTCAGCAAGACT
>NW_026091933.1:0-6831 GCF_024586455.1 Bactrocera neohumeralis | reverse complement strand
ATTCGTGGACGTGTGTATAAGTATGAATGTTTGGAATTATCGCTGTTCACAGTTGGGTATTTTGAATTATGGAGCGGTAATAAAATGTCACGAGAATCATTTAGAGGGAAATACGAGTGATGAGCATGACTTGCCAAATTTATTACTCCATTGAAGAACAGAAACGTTTGGATGATAAACATTTTGATTTACGTTACTGTCATAAGTCCATCAATCCGTAGCGAGGGTGATACGCCTATGCTTTTGATTGAGCGTTGGGAAATGATGAAATCGAATGAAGAGATTCTCCAATTTTTAAGCGGGCTGCCACCTACTAGATCTAAATTTGTGTGCACTATATTGTTATGAGGGATTCTTCATCACTATACTTTCTCCGAAAATAGTAACAAAATCTATAGTGTCACAGGAAACAGGTCTCTATAAGAAATGATATTTAAACGATATGCTGTTATTAGTATACATTACCTAATATCATATATAGAATTAACTAATAATAAGAGATTATTTGTCTAAGAAACAATTTCATGTGTGTTGTGTAATTTATAATTCCCTTTCGGGGAAAAGTAGAACTCTGTTTGTTTGTTTTTTCAAAGCCAAGTTGTTAGCATTGGTCACAAATGCTGCTGATGAACTTGTGAAACTCAGACGGTTGCAAGGTGGAGCAGAGCGCTTGACAGAATGCACACGCATCAGTTGCTGGGCAAATTAACGTCTTCCCGTCGCGCCCTGCTTGGCGCACCGCTCCGAAACATTTCTGCATCATGACTGCATACGTACTATTGGGCGCTGTTGCTGAAAATGCTGCGCTTGCATTGCTTGTATTCATATTTTTTATAGAAATTTATTTCGCGTGTTTGAGAACAATTTCATAGATGTTGTGTTGGCATGCAGTTCCACTGTTTATCAGTAATTCATCAAGAAAGCAGCAAGAAAAAAAAAATGCAATGGGTTTGGAAATATACATCGGGAATATTTGCTTACAATATTTCAGAAGCGCATGCTATAATCTTCTGGAATAAAAATGCGATACGAGAAGAAAATTGCATAGCCATTCATGTAAAAAATGGCTACTAACTCAAAAGTGTTGATATATGGAGGGTTGGCAATAAGGTCGGGTTGGGATTCCATTTCAGAATATGACAATCTGTGTAAAATACGCAATCTTTTTTATTTACTTTACCTGTTCATGTATGATTTATATATTTTGTGATTCCATTTACACAATGCAATAGCAGGCGGTATAAATGATTAAGATGATGAGTCGAGTTAAATTCGAGTGACTATTTGTCTGTACGTCCGGCTGTCCAATCAAACGGGTAGCTTGGGCAAAAGTTTTAGATATCTTGATGAAGCTTCGTACACATGTTCTTTCCAGTGGCGTAGCTTACAACTTCAAGTGCCTGGTTGCTGAAGGATGTTCCGCCGCCCCTTATCCACCTACCCATGCTTCCATGAGGTGGTTCGAACAAAAGTGAATTTTTGTATTCACTATTTATTATATTAAGTACATACAGTGTCGGACAAAACATATTGACTGATGGCTATTATTGCTTAAAACTTGACATATACTTCCAAATTCCAATTTTAGATATAAAAGTACTTTAAATATAAAGAAATATTGTTAATTTAGTGAAACCATGAAAAACCTTGTAAATTTTTTTAATATTTACATTTTATATGAAAGAAATTACAAATACCCTATATTCACTGCGACAAAACATATTGACTAGTCGCAATTTTTCGTGATAACTATCGAAAATCCTGTTATTTTCTGACGATTTTGCATTCTTGCGCAAATTTAACAACGACATAAAAATTCAACAGCATTTTAGTTGAACCAAGCATCTTCTACATAAAGGCTGACGCGATAAAAATTTTACTTTATTCGAAGAAATTAATATCAAAAAAGCGGCCATGGCTGAAATAAAAATTCAATTCAATTAAAACAATTAATTATTAAAGACTACAAGAATGGATTATCACAAAAAAACATTTGTAACAAATTTAATGTGAATAAATCAACAGTGAGCTTTATTATAAAGAAATTTAGGGACAGTGGATCTGTGAAAACTTCCCATCGTGGAGGACGACCCAAAGCTACAACACGATATGACGATTCTAGAATACTTAGAGAACTAAAAAAGTTTCCTGATAAGTCGGCAGCGAGTGTGGTTAAAGCCTTAAATTTGAAAGAGCAAACTGTACAGTACAAAGAAGAGCGTGCAGGTTGACTGAGAAGTTATAGGGCAGCTAAAAAAACTTTTATATAAAAAAATCGAATAAAATGATTACAATTTGCTCGGGAAACACATAAACTTGTCAGTGAAACGATGGAAAACAATACTTTTCTCAGATGAATCAAAATTTAATATGAAATATTCAAACGGAATGAGAAGAGTTCGCTGACCAAAAAATAAGAGGTTGGATCGCCGATACTGCCAAGGCACGGTTAAGAATGGAGGAGGTGGCATTATGGTATGGGGATGTTTTTCCGGGTTTGGTATTGGACCTCTTCATCGAATCAATGGTATTATGGATCGATTCATGTACAAGGATATCCTTGAGAACGTGATGCTTCCCCATGCCGAGTGGAATATGCCACTTTCATGGTCGTTTCAACACGACAACGACTCAAAGCACACGTCAAAACTAGTGGGAGATTGGACCGTAGCCCAAAATATTAATGTGGTAAAGTGGCTAGCCCAATCGCTGGATTCAATCCTTTTGAGAATCTTTGGGAGATAATAAAATAGAAAGATAGACAGAGAAGGGATGGAATGGAGATAAAACAAATTGTCTGGAAGCTGCAAAACAAGCCTGGTTAAGCATTCCACAAAAAAAGTTCTTAATAATCTAATAGCTTCTATGCCAAATAGATGCAGAGAAGCAATTAAAAATAATGGTTATGCTACAAAATATTAAATAACAATAATTATTCCAATATGTTTTGTCGCACCAAATATTGAATATGTTTAATTTTTTTTGTATAAAATGGCAAGGAATAAAATAATTTCTACAGTTTTGTATGTTTTCAAAACTAAAATAGTTATTCTTCATATATGAGTGATTTGTTTATATTTAAAATGATAATTGCGAGAATAGGGAACGATAATGTAATTCGTAAGTATGAGTCCAATATGTTTTGTCCGACACTGTATATGTGGGTTTAGGAACTAGAAGCCACGCAAATTCTGGAAGTTCCAAAAATTCTCACAATATGGTTTTTGAGGAAATTGATAGTAAATTTACAAGACCTCTTATTAAAAGCCATAGAAAAACCCATTTTCGCCCTATATCTTGTACACTTTTGACACAATTTTGCAGGAATTTTTTCCTGAATTCGAGTTTTTAAATACCATTTTTTGAAAATTTGGAGAAATAAAAGTATTTGTTGGTATTCAAAAAGCATAGGGTAACTGTGAGAGAGTAACATCTTTAGCCAAAAGATATAAGACAAATTCAAAGACTGAAAAGTATTCGAGTAAAAATTAATATTTTTTTCTATTGTTATTCAGATTATTACATTGTGAGCGTACAACCTTTTGCCTTATAATAAATTTTAAAAAAAAAAACAAGTTGAAGTATTTTTCTGAATATTAAAAAACAGAAAATCGTTTTGCCGCCCCTAAACATTGCGCCTGGGGCGACGAACCCTTTATTTTTTTCTTCCTTACTTATTCTGTGAAATTGATGATCTGGTTTATTTCCGCCCATTCTCCATATAATGGTTTTGTGAAATACTACTAAAAGTACGATAATTCTATAAATAAATGCGTCAGAGACACAAAATTGTACACCGAGGTGATAGAAGAAGGTTTCAGGAGTCGCTGTCAAAATTGACGATAGTCATTCTCAATAAATCGACCGAAACAGCCGTTCATATATCAGTAGATTCTGCAATAGGTGCTCTCTTGGCCTTGGGTATATTTCGGTATGTAGGTCAAAGTGTGCGTGTTATCTATATCGTTATGGCTGATTTTAGATTTGAAATGCTTATCATAGTTCAGAAGGTTTAAAAAGTAAGAAAATATGGCAAGTTTCAATGTATATATAACACGATGGATCATCAAGTCCTGGACTGACGCAGATGGCGTTGCCAAAAAACTTCCGTATGATTCAAGTCCCAACCTTCAAAAGATACCGGTCAAAATTTCTTAAGTCATCTGATGTTTGGTTCACGAGCTACAGTGATTTAAGTGAAGCTTGTCTTGATATTCTCAAAACAATGGATCTGAAACAGTTTCATGAAGAAAAACACAGTGCTTAGCAATGGCTTGAAAAGCAAGCACGGGAAATCTGCTCCATCAAAAACAACCATTTGTCGGTATGCTGACTTTAAAACGTAGTCGTACAGACACTGAAGATGCTGAACGCCCTGGCCGGCCAAAATGAGGCAATCACACCAAATCATTTGCACACCTTAAAGATATCATATGGCAGTGTGTACACTATTTTGCATGAACATTTGTCTATGAGGAAGCTGTTGTCAAAGTGCGTGCCGCGTTTGCTCACGGTAGATCAATGCGCCAGCCACAAGTCATGTTGCTCGCTACAACGGCGAAATGCATGAATGGCTTCGAATTGCTTCCGCACCCACCATATTCACCGGATCTGCCCCAGCGACTACTACCTGTTTGTAAATCCCCAAAAATGCTCCATGAAAGAGATTCTACTACTCCAACGAGGAAGTTATCGCCGAAACGAACGCTTATTTCGAGGCCAAAGATAAATCGTTCTATAAGAAAGATATTGAAATGTTAGAGAAGCGCTTTACTGATTGTGCTGCTCTTGAAGATGATTATGTTGATGAATAAAGTCGAGTTTTGCCAAAAAAATGTATTTTTCTTTATTTAGTCCCGGGACTTATTGAATTCAATGTTAAATTAATAGCCGCTGGTTAGTCCGCTAAATCCCGAGCACGGCTGGATCGATTTTATATAAATCTCAAGTTTTGTCACAAATAAAATTCTTGTAAGCAACAATAATATTTATAATTTGGCAATCATCAGCTGATTTGTTATAGCAACATTTCAAGTTTTGTGCTCTTTTTTGTTTTGATCTTTTGTGATACTTTACTGCTAAGTGCGCGAGAACTTTTCTCACTTTGATTAATTACAATTTCCAATGCCGATGCCAAGGAGAATTCGACTTGACTTGGGTCGTCGCAGTCACTCAAATGTGCGAAGAGGTACCTCAGGGGCTAGGCGCACTGATGACCAGAGAGACAGATCAAGAATTGCGTTTTTAGTGAGTGAATATGAAGCAGAGAGACTCCAGAATGCAGGAGTTCGTACACATCAAAGACATTAAAAGCGGAAAGCACAACATAATGAAATTGGGGTGATTCCGCAGACGCAGTCAACTCTGTGAACTTGGAACGAGCTGCATTCCACTTTGATCCGGTAATAGGTTATTGTATCCAAAATCGGTAAAATTATCACAATTGGTCCCTCCAACAGATCCTTTTTCGCCTTTTTAATTTTTTGGGGTTGACACATTCAAGCCCCTTCAGCAACACTCAGAAAATAACAGCTGATTCCCGATGGCATCGTTTTTACGCTACACATCAAACAGAACTAATTTCCCCCAAAAAAATCGCAAGGTCAGTTGTTAAAATTTGCGGGAAAGAACTTGGAGTTTCCGTTTTGTGCATGGAAATTGCATATACGTCGCGTGTTGGGGCGTCGGGAAAAACCCTCATCATTGTTTTTTTAGTCCCCCAAAACAAAAAATAATAAAAAACCAAGTTTATCAGAAAACCTTTTAAATTTGATTAAAAACTGATTAAACTGTGTGTGTCGACAATATCAAATTGAAACTTATAAATGCCAGTTATTTGGGGAAACTCTGTTTTGTAAGTAAGAAAATCATGTATGTAAAGTTTATACAAATCCCCGAATTTTTTTTATTAATTACGGCATCTTTTTTTTGTTTTCAGTATATTTTAAAAAAAAAGGGTTTTTTTTATCGATTGAAGCGTACAAAGTTCCCGGATCAGTTAGAAATTTAAAAAAATGATTTTAAATCGTTTTTTAAGTATTCTGAGTGATGTAAAATTTGGGTTTCAACAGCCAAACATTTTTGCCAAAACTTTAGGCTTTCCCCCCTTCCACCGCAAATTTTTAAGTTAAAATATTTAAAAAATTTTGAAATTAATGGGGCGGTTAAAAGTTGGGGAAACAAAAATATTTGTAAAATATAACTTTTTTAAAATAAACTTTTTTGTTTTTTTTTAATCTTTTCCTTTTTGGAAAAGGAAAATTTTATCAAAACTTTTTTAAAAACCAAGACAACCCAAATAAACAGCTGCCATGAAATTTGTAAAGATGAAATAAAAAAGTAATGAAAGCCATTTGGGGAAAAAAAAAATTTCATACCTTCCAAAGATTTGGCAAATTATATACAAAAAATGTTTTTATCGCAATTTGGGGGCTTCAAGGTGTTTTATGGGTTGGGTTATTTATTAATAATTTTATATTGTAGGCACATTATTAGAATTGATCATGATTTTTATATTTTTACTAATTTAATATTTCATTTCGTTCGAAATGTTTCAAAGATTTCAGAAAAAATTCTTCAGTCGCTTTTTTATGAAGTACAGAAATTGGAAGACATCAAATGGGAAATTCGCTAATTACTCACCTATAATAATCATTTTTGCAGTAAATGTTTCCCCTCTCGCGAATAGCACGATGATTCCGGTCTAACGGTTGCGACAAGCGTGGCATTGTAAGCAATTAATATGCCATCGTTTATCAACTGCAGAGAGGTAGAAACGATCCGTAAGGGTAAAATATTAAAAGAAGGGGAGTATATAATAACTTTTTTTTA
>NW_026091932.1:0-7508 GCF_024586455.1 Bactrocera neohumeralis | reverse complement strand
TATTTAGCTTCCTTCATCTTACCGACGGAAGTGTTTTTGAAAGAATTAGACAACCTTATGTTCAAGTATAAAGTCGATTCTCTTGTATATACACATTTAGCAGTCGATATTGAGTTGCCTTAAATCATTAGCTTCACACATTTAAGTTAATTAACCTTCTTCATCTTACCGAAGTTGACATAAAGCCATAACGGCAGTGCATTTGGAAGAATTCGAAAATCTTATTATTCAGGTATAAAGTCGATTTTCTTGTATATACACACTTAGCAGTCGATATTGAGTTGCTTCAAATCATAAACATCAAATACTTAAGTTAATTAACCTTCTTCATCTTATCGATGTTGACATAAAGCCATAACGGCAGTGCATTTGGAAGAATTCGACAATCTTATATTCAGGTATAAAGTCGATTTTCTTGTATATACACATTTAGCAGTCGATTTTGAGTTGCTTTAAATCATTAATTTAACATATTTAAGTTAGTTAACCTTCTTCATCTTACCGAAGTTGACATAAAGCCATAACGGCAGTGCATTTGGAAGAATTCGACAATCTTATATTCAGGTATAAAGTCGATTTTCTTGTATATACACATTTAGCAGTCGATATTGAGTTGCCTTAAATCATTAGCTTCACACATTTAAGTTAATTAACCTTCTTCATCTTACCGAAGTTGACATAAAGCCATAACGGCAGTGCATTTGGAAGAATTCGAAAATCTTATTTTCAGGTATAAAGTCGATTTTCTTGTATATACACATTTAGCAGTCGATATTGAGTTACTTCAAATAACGGCAGTGCATTTGGAAGGATTCCACAATCTTATATTAAACATAAAGTCGATTTTCTTGTATATACATATTTAGCGGTCGATGTTGAGTTGCTTCAAATCATAAACATCAAATACTTAAGTTAGTTAACCTTCTACATCTTATCGATGTTGACATAAAGCCATAACGGCAGTGCATTTGGAAGAATTCGACAATCTTATATTCAGGTATAAAGTCGATTTTCTTGTATATACACATTTAGCAGTCGATTTTGAGTTGCTTTAAATGATTAGTTTGACATGTTTAAGTTATTTAGCTTCCTTCATCTTACCGAAGTTGACATAAAGCCATAACGGAAGTGTTTTTGAAAGAATTAGACAACTTATGTTCAAGTATAAAGTCGATTCTCTTGTATATACACATTTAGCAGTCGATATTGAGTTGCCTTAAATCATTAGCTTCACACATTTAAGTTAATTAACCTTCTTCATCTTACCGAAGTTGACATAAAGCCATAACGGCAGTGCATTTGGAAGAATTCGACAATCTTATATTCATGTATAAAGTCGATTTTCTTGTATATACACACTTAGCAGTCGATATTGAGTTGCTTCAAATCATAAACATCAAATACATTAAGTTAAATCTTATTAACCTTCTACATCTTACGATTTTCTTGTTGACATAAAGCCATAACGGCAGTGCATTTGGAAGAATTCGACAATCTTATATTCAGGTATAAAGTCGATTTTCTTGTATATACACATTTAGCAGTCGATATTGAGTTGCTTTAAATCATTAGCATCAAACATTTAAGTTAATTAACCTTCCTTCATCTTACCGAAGTTGACATAAAGCCATAACGGCAGTGCATTTGGAAGAATTCGACAATCTTATATTCAGGTATAAAGTCGATTTTCTTGTATATACACATTTAGCAGTCGATATTGAGTTGCCTTAAATCATTAGCTTCACACATTTAAGTTAATTAACCTTCTTCATCTTACCGAAGTTGACATAAAGCCATAACGGCAGTGCATTTGGAAGAATTCGACAATCTTATGTTCAGGTATAAAGTCGATTTTCTTGTATATACACACTTAGCAGTCGATATTGAGTTGCTTCAAATCATAAACATCAAATACTTAAGTTAGTTAACCTTCTACATCTTATCGATGTTGACATAAAGCCATAACGGCAGTGCATTTGGAAGAATTCGACAATCTTATATTCAGGTATAAAGTCGATTTTCTTGTATATACACATTTAGCAGTCGATTTTGAGTTGCTTTAAATGATTAGTTTGACATGTTTAAGTTATTTAGCTTCCTTCATCTTACCGAAGTTGACATAAAGCCATAACGGAAGTGTTTTTGAAAGAATTAGACAATCTTATGTTCAGCTATAAAGTCGATTCTCTTGTATATACACATTTAGCAGTCGATATTGAGTTGCCTTAAATCATTAGCTTCACACATTTAAGTTAATTAACCTTCTTCATCTTACCGAAGTTGACATAAAGCCATTACGGCAGTGCATTTGGAAAATCTCGACAATCTTATATTCAGGTATAAAGTCGATTTTCTTGTATATACACACTTAGCAGTCGATATTGAGTTGCCTTAAATCATTAGCTTAAAATATTTAGGTTAATTAACCTTCTTCATCTTACTGAAGTGACTATAAAGCCATAACGGCAGTGCATTTGGAAGAATTCGACAATCTTATATTCACTTCTGCAATCGATTTTCTTGTACACACGCATGTAGCAGTCGATATTGAGTTGCCTTAAATCATTAGCTCCACACATTTTAGTTAATTAACCTTCTTCATCTTACCGAAGTTGACATAAAGCCATAACGGCAGTGCATTTGGAAGAATTCGACAATCTTATATTCAGGTATAAAGTCGATTTTCTTGTATATACACATTTAGCAGTCGATATTGAGTTGCCTTAAATCATTAACATCACATATTTAAGTTAATTAACCTTCTTCATCTTACCGAAGTTGACATAAAGCCATAACGGCAGTGCATTTGGAAGAATTCGACAATCTTATATTCAGGTATAAAGTCGATTTTCTTGTATATACACATTTAGCAGTCGATATTGAGTTGCTTCAAATCATTAGCATCACACATTTAAGTTAATTAACCTTCTTCATCTTACCGAAGTTGATATAAAGCCATAACGACAGTGCATTTGGAAGAATTCGAAAATCTTATTATCAGGTATAAAGTCGATTTTCTTGTATATACACATTTAGCAGTCGATATTGAGTTGCTTTAAATCATTAACATCAAACATTTAAGTTAATTAACCTTCCCTCATCTTACCGAAGTTGACATAAAGCCATAACGGCAGTGCATTTGGTAGATTTCGACAATCTTATCTTCAGGTGTAAAGTCGATTTAATTGTATATACACATTTAGCAGTCGATATTGAGTTGCCTTAAATCATTAGCTTCACACATTTAAGTTAATTAACCTTCTTCATCTTACCGAAGTTGACATAAAGCCATAACGGCAGTGCATTTGGAAGAATTCGAAAATCTTATGTTCAGGTATAAAGTCGATTTTCTTGTATATACACATTTAGCAGTCGATATTGAGTTGCTTCAAATCATTAACATCAAATATTTAAGTTAATTAACCTTCTTCATCTTACCGAAGTTGACATAAAGCCATAACGGCAGTGCATTTGGAAGAATTCGACAATCTTATATTCAGGTATAAAGTCGATTTTCTTGTATATACACATTTAGCAGTCGATATTGAGTTGCTTCAAATCATTAGCTTAACAGATTTAAGTTTATTAACCTCCTTTATCTTACCGAAGTTGACATAAAGCCATAACGGCAGTGCATTTGGAAGAATTCGACAATCTTATATTCAGGTATAAAGTCGATTTTCTTGTATATACACATTTAGCAGTCGATATTGAGTTGCTTCAAATCATTAACATCAAATACTTAAGTTAATTAACCTTCTTCATCTTACCGAAGTTGACATAAAGCCATAACGGCAGTGCATTTGGAAGAATTCGACAATCTTATATTCAGGTATAAAGTCGATTTTCTTGTATATACACACTTAGCAGTCGATATTGAGTTGCTTTATGTTCAAATCATTAAATCAAATATTTAAGTTAATTAGCTTCTTCATCTTTACCTGAAGTTGACATAAAGCCATAACGGCAGTGCATTTGGAAGAATTCGACAATCTTATATTCAGGTATAAAGTCGATTTTCTTGTATATACACATCAAAATCATTAGCTTCACACATTTAAGTTAATTAACCTTCTTCATCTTACCGAAGTTGACATAAAGCCATAACGGCAGTGCATTTGGAAGAATTCGACAATCTTATATTCAGGTATAAAGTCGATTTTCTTGTATATACACATTTAGCAGTCGATATTGAGTTGCTTTAAATCATTAGCATCAAATATTTAAGTTAATTAGCTTCCTTCATCTTACCGAAGTTGACATAAAGCCATAACGGCAGTGCATTTGGAAGAATTCGAAAATCTTATATTCAGGTATAAAGTCGATTTTCTTGTATATACACATTTAGCAGTCGATATTGAGTTGCCTTAAATCATTAGCTTCACACATTTAAGTTAATTAACCTTCTTCATCTTACTGAAGTTGACATAAAACCATAACGGCAGTGCATTTGGAAAAATTCGACAATCTTATATTCAGGTATAAAGTCGATTTTCTTGTATATACACATTTAGCAGTCGATATTGAGTTGCTTCAAATCATTAACATCAAATATTTAAGTTAATTAACCTTCTTCATCTTACCGAAGTTGACATAAAGCCATAACGGCAGTGCATTTGGAAGAATTCGACAATCTTATATTCAGGTATAAAGTCGATTTTCTTGTATATACACATTTAGCAGTCGATATTGAGTTGCTTTAAATCATTAGCTTCACACATTTAAGTTAATTAACCTTCTTCATCTTACCGAAGTTGACATAAAGCCATAACGGCAGTGCATTTGGAAGAATTCGAAAATCTTATATTCAGGTATAAAGTCGATTTTCTTGTATATACACATTTAGCAGTCGATATTGAGTTGCCTTAAATCATTAGCTTCACACATTTAAGTTAATTAACCTTCTTCATCTTACCGAAGTTGACATAAAGCCATAACGGCAGTGCATTTGGAAGAATTCGAAAATCTTATTATCAGGTATAAAGTCGATTTTCTTGTATATACACACTTAGCAGTCGATTTTAAGTTGCTTCAAATCATAAACATCAAATACTTAAGTTAGTTAACCTTCTTCATATAGCTGAGGTTGACATAAAGCCATAACGGCAGTGCATTTGGAAGAATTCGACAATCTTATATTCAGGTATAAAGTCGATTTTCTTGTATATACACATTTAGCAGTCGATTTTGAGTTGCTTTAAATCATTAGTTTGACATGTTTAAGTTATTTAGCTTCCTTCATCTTACCGAAGTTGACATAAAGCCATAACGGAAGTGTTTTTGAAAGAATTAGACAACCTTATGTTCAAGTATAAAGTCGATTCTCTTGTATATACACATTTAGCAGTCGATATTGAGTTGCCTTAAATCATTAGCTTCACACATTTAAGTTAATTAACCTTCTTCATCTTACCGAAGTTGACATAAAGCCATAACGGCAGTGCATCTGGAAAATCTCGACAATCTTTTGTTCAGATGTAAAGTCAGTTTTGTTGTATATACACACTTAGCAGTCGATATTGAGTTGCTTCAAATCATTAACATCAAATATTTAAGTTAATTAGCTTATTCATCTTACCGAAGTTGACATAAAGCCATAACGGCAGTGCATTTGAAGAATTCGGCAATCTTATATTCAGGTATAAAGTCGATTTTCTTGTATATACACATTTAGCAGTCGATATTGAGTTGCTTTAAATCATTAGTTTATCATATTTAAGTCAATTAACCTTCTTCATCTTGATGAAGTTGACGTAAAGCCATAACGGCGGTGCATTTGGAAGAATTCGACAATCTTATATTCAGGTATAAAGTCGATTTTCTTGTATATACACATTTAGCAGTCGATATTGAGTAGCTTCATATCATAAGCTGCACACATTTAAGTTAATTAACCTTAGCAGTGCATTTGGAAGAATCCGACAATCTTATATTTAAGTATAAAGTCGATTTTCTTGTATATACATATTTAGCAGTCGATATTGAGTTGCCTTAAATCATAAGCTGCACACATTTAAGTTAATTAACCTTAGCAGTGCATTTGGAAGAATTCGACAATTTTATATTCAGGCATATAGTCGATTTTCTTGTATATACACACTTAGCAGTCGATATTGAGTTGCTTCAAATCATTAACATCAAATATTTAAGTTAATTAGCTTCCTTCATCTTACCGAAGTTGACATAAAGCCATAACGGCAGTGCATTTGGAAGAATTCGACAATCTTATATTCAGGTATAAAGTCGATTTTCTTGTATATACACATTTAGCAGTCGATATTGAGTTGCTTCAAATCATTAACATCAAATATTTAAGTTAATTAGCCTTATTCATCTTACCGAAGTTGACATAAAGCCATAACGGCAGTGCATTTGGAAGATTTCGACAATCTTATGTTCAGGCATAAAGTCGATTTTCTTGTATATACACAATTAGCAGTCGATATTGAGTTGCTTCAAATCATTAACATCAAATATTTAAGTTAATTAGCCTTATTCATCTTACCGAAGTTGACTTAAAGCCATAACGGCAGCGCATTTGGAAGAATTCGACAATCTTATATTCAGGTGTAAAGTCTATTTTCTTGTATATTCAAATTTAGCAGTCGATATTGAGTTGCCTTAAATCGTTAACATCAAATATTTAAGTTAGTTAACCTTCTTCATCTTACTGAAGTTGACATAAAGCCATAACGGCAGAGCATTTGGAAGAATTCGACAATCTTATATTCAGGTATAAAGACGATTTTCTTGTATATACACATTTAGCAGTAGAAATTGAGTTGCTTTAAATCATTAGTTTAACATATTTAAGTTAATTAGCCTTCTTCAACTTACCGAAGTTGACATAAAGCCATAACGGCAGTGCATTTGGAAGAATTCGACAATCTTATATTCAGGTATAAAGTCGGATATACACATTTAAGTCGATATTGAGTTGCTTCGACATTAACATCTTATAAGTTAATTGACCTTCTTCATC
Source organism: Bactrocera neohumeralis (assembly GCF_024586455.1). NCBI lineage: Eukaryota > Metazoa > Arthropoda > Insecta > Diptera > Tephritidae > Bactrocera > Bactrocera neohumeralis. The sequence continues at coordinate 526 of NW_026091932.1, read as the reverse complement.
TTACTGAAGTGGATATAAAGCCATAACGGCAGTGCGTTTGGAAGAATTCGACAATCTTATATTCAGGTATAAAGTTGATTTTCTTGTATATACACATTTAGCAGTCGATATTGAGTTGCTTCAAATAAGTTAATTAACCTTCTTCATCTTGCTGAAGTAAACGTAAAGCCATAACGGCAGGGTATTTGCAAGAATTCGACAATCTTATGTTCAGGTATAAAGACGATTTTCTTGTATATGCACATTTAGCAGTCGGTATTGATTTGCTTCAAATCATTAACATCATATTTAAGTTAATTAACCTTCTTCATCTTACCGAAGTTGACATAAAGCCATAACGGCAGTGCATTTGGAAGAATTCGACAATCTTATATTCAGGTATAAAGTCGATTTTCTTGTATATACACATTAGCAGTCGATATTAAGTTACTTCAAATCATTAACATCAAATATTTAAGTTAGTTTACCTTCTTCATCTTGCTGAAGTAAACATAAAGCCATAACGGCAGGTATTTGCAAGAATTCG
>NW_026091931.1:0-8870 GCF_024586455.1 Bactrocera neohumeralis | reverse complement strand
TGCCACAAATAAAAATTAAATAAAAATTCAGACTTTCGTAGCGGTGTTGGGTGGGCGCGGGGGCACCGACCAAGGCGCCCGAAGCCTGCTCATAGTTCGGGGTCTGTAGTCGTAAATTCCGTAAATTAAGCGGATTTTTTTTTATGTTAGCAACACTTGAATGGAACGCACTATTCAATCTGTTCAATCGGGGTTAATTTATGGGGAATCCCCAATCATAGAAAAACACATTTATTGCATTCACAGTTTATGGGAAATTTCATATGTGGCAACTTTGCCCGATATTTTACACTTAAACTGTGAGCGCACAATGTTAGTTTTATAGCAAATTAATTTTTAATTCTTGAATAAAAAGGCCTCATTTAAATGGAAAGCAAAATAATGTATATTGAACGCACTCAGCTACAAATGTATACTGGACATAACCGCAAATGATTCTAGTATGTACTTATTACATTCAATTACCTACTGAAGTTATTTTTTACAATTTTGTTAAAGGCAGTGACGAAGAGGATGACGATATCCTAATAAATTTTGCCATTGATGCAGCGCTTATTATAGCTAATCGGAGAAGTACCCATTTGGGTATACAAAATCTTCACCAATGGTCAATAATGTTCTTCCCAGATTTGATAGTTGCCGCATGCGACAAATTTTGCGCATAGAAATCTTTTAGTTCAACTATATATTATCCTTAATCAAGCAGGACCCTGTTTTCCAAAACAAAAATTACCAATCGATCTTTGCTTTAGCCTCACTAAAGACCAAGCCAACCGCAGATTTTGTGTTTCTAAAAATTTTTTGTAATACACCTGTCCTGTCGGCTTTTCTATCGGACGGTTGTCTCGCATGTAGGTAAATAATTTCTGTTGCTCCTCATTCCTCCATTTCCTGTACGGCGCTTTGCGTACACGTTTTGGTTTGGTCTAAAACATATGTATATGTATTTGGCATTATTTTATTTACATTTACACTTTTATTACATATTTTAATTTTACTTACAATTTGCTTCCATCAGATTCCATTTTCAAATGTAAATAAAGTCAGCTGATCAGAGATGCCAGTTTGCCACAATTAATAAACAAGCTCAACACAGTGGGAATAATGGTGAAATTATTTTCACGTAAAAACAAACAAAAAAATAGATACCAATGTCGGTAAATATGGGGAATATTGCCACCTGGGAAATTTAACATGCTAGATAACATTTAACTGTGAGCAGCATAATTGTCTATCTCCTTTTAACTTTTTGGTTAAAAAGAGCTAGCGTTATTTTAACGAAGCGTAACAACCTCAGCTCATTCGCATTCAAAATCGGTGCATATGCCAACAATTATTTTAAAACAAACAGACGCTGAAGTAGTAACCAGACGGTCCATGTTCCATTGCGATGCTATGTTTGTCACTATCCGTTTCTACTATCGAGTGACATTAGTTTTATCTAAAAAGTTGTATGGTGTAAAAGAATATACTTATTTGTTTTTTGTCGGATTGTTTAAGTACTTTTATCTATCTATAATTATTATAATAAAGAGGTAACATTTGTTTGTTTAAATGTTTGGCGTGGGTAGCGGAGAACAAGTGGCTTCTAAAAAATGTAATATTGGTTGCCACATATTATTATAATTGCAATACCTATAATTTTTTTTTGAAAATACATTATTTTATTTTACATTTTCAAACTGAAATATGTATCTCAGAAAGTATATCATTTATATCCATCGGGAAGATGAGGTCATGTGTAGAAGTTCACGGGCGGAGGAAAGTTCTCTGATCGCCATTCGCTTGGTAGTGGCCAGAAATGATTCTTTTACATATGACTCAAGCAGCTCACGACTTCCGGTCTTTGACCAAGTATCCTCTGCCGCCACGTAAAAACAATACCCCAATGAAAACGACAACCAGCCTCGGATGAGAGACCCCCCTTTTGATGACGACCATGGCAAACGAAATAAGGACTGCGAATTGAGGGCATGCACCTGGAATGTCCGGTCCCTTAATTGGGAAGGTGCCGCTGCCCAGCTGGTTGATGTCCTCGTTAAGACAAAGGCTGACATCACCGCCGTCCAAGAAATGCGATGGACGGGACAAGGACAGAGACGAGTAGGTCCTTGTGACATTTACTACAGTGGCCATATAAAGGAGCGCAAGTTTGGTGTTGGATTCGTGGTGGGAGAGAGACTCCGTCGCCGAGTACTATCATTCACTCCGGTGAATGAACGTCTAGCCACAATCCGCATCAAAGCGAGGTTCTTCAACATATCGCTGATCTGCGCCCACGCTCCGACGGATGAGAAGGACGATGTGACCAAAGATGCCTTTTATGAGTGCTGGGAACGCACTTATGAGAGATGCCCCCGCCACGATGTCAAAATCGTGCTTGGCGACTTTAACGCCAGGGTGGGCAAAGAAGGTATCTTTGGCACTACGGTCGGTAAATTCAGCCTCCACGACGAAACATCCCCAAATGGGTTGAGGCTGATTGACTTCGCCGGGGCCCGAAATATGGTTATCTGTAGTACTAGATTCCAGCACAAAAATTCATCAAGCTACCTGGCTGTCTCCGGATCGAAAACTACCAACCAGATCGATCATGTTGTGATAGACGGAAGACACGTCTCCAGTGTTTTAGATGTGCGTGCGCTCCGAGGTCCTAACATCGACTCGGACCACTATCTTGTTGCAGCCAAGATTCGCACCCGCCTCTGTGCAGCAAAAACGCACGCCAACAAACACAAGGAAGGTTCGACGTCGAAAAGCTGCAATCACAACAGACTGCCGAACGATTTTCTACTCGGCTTGCACTCCTGCTTTTTGAGAGCACTCATCAACAACTCGGTATAAGGGAACTGTGGGACGGCATTTCAAACTCCTTACGTACAGCTGCATCCGAAACCCTTGGTTTTCGGAAAGTGCAAAAGAACAACTGGTACGACGAGGAGTGCCGCGCCGCAGCGGAGAGAAAACAGGCTGCCTACCTCGCAACGTTACGATCGACCACAACACGTGCGGGATGGGATAGATACCGAGAATTGAAGAGGGAAGCGAGACGCATCTGCAGACAGAAAAAGAAAGAGGCCGAAATGCGTGAGTATGAAGAGCTTGATAAGCTGGCCGACAGGGGTAATGCTCGAAAATTCTACGAAAAAATGCGGCGGCTTACAGAAGGTTTCAAGACCGGAGCATACTCTTGTAGAACCCCCAAAGGTGATCTAGTGACCGATGCCCAGAGCATACTTAAATTATGGAGGGAACACTTCTCCAGCCTGCTGAATGGCAGAGAATGCACAACGCCAGGAGAAGGCGAACCCGATTCCCCAATCGATGACGATGGAGCAGACGTCCCATTGCCCGACCATGAAGAAGTTCGAATAGCAATTACCCGCCTGAAGAACAACAAAGCGGCGGGGGCCGATGGATTACCGGCCGAGCTATTCAAACACGGCGGCGAAGAACTGATAAGGAGCATGCATCAGCTTCTTTGTAAAATATGGTCGGACGAAAGCATGCCCAACGATTGGAATTTAAGTGTGCTATGCCCAATCCATAAAAAAGGAGACCCCACAATCTGCGCCAACTACCGTGGGATTAGCCTCCTCAACATCGCATATAAGGTTCTATCGAGCGTATTGTGTGAAAGATTAAAGCCCACCGTCAACAAACCTTATCAGTGTGGCTTTAGACCTGGAAAATCAACAACCGACCAGATATTCACCATGCGCCAAATCTTGGAAAAGACCCGTGAAAGGAGAATCGACACACACCACCTCTTCGTCGATTTCAAAGCTGCTTTCGACAGCACGAAAAGGAACTGCCTTTATGCCGCGATGTCTGAATTTGGTATCCCCGCAAAACTAATACGGCTGTGTAAACTGACGTTGAGCAACACGAAGAGCTCCGTCAGAATCGGGAAGGACCTCTCCGAGCCGTTCGATACCAAACGAGGTTTCAGACAAGGCGATTCCCTATCGTGTGACTTTTTCAACCTGCTTCTGGAGAAAATAGTTCGAGCTGCAGAACTTAATAGAGAAGGTACCATCTTTTATAAGAGTGTACAGCTGTTGGCGTATGCTGATGATATTGATATCATCGGCCTTAACACCCGCGCCGTTAGTTCTGCTTTCTCCAGACTAGACAAGGAAGCAAAACAAATGGGTCTGGCAGTGAACGAGGGCAAGACGAAATATCTCCTGTCATCAAACAAACAGTCGTCGCACTCGCGACTTGGCACTCACGTCACTGTTGACAGTCATAACTTTGAAGTTGTAGATAATTTCGTCTATTTAGGAACCAGTATTAACACCACCAACAATGTCAGCCTGGAAATCCAACGCAGGATTGCTCTTGCCAACAGGTGCTACTTCGGACTGAGTAGGCAATTGAAAAGTAAAGTCCTCTCTCGACGAACAAAAGCCAAACTCTATAAGTCGCTCATAATTCCCGTCCTGCTATATGGTGCAGAGGCTTGGACGATGTCAACAACTGATGAGTCGACGTTGCGAGTTTTCGAGAGAAAAGTTCTGCGAAAGATTTATGGTCCTTTGCGCGTTGGCCACGGCGAATATCGCATTCGATGGAACGATGAGCTGTACGAGATATACGACGACATTGACATAGTTCAGCGAATTAAAAGACAGCGGCTACGCTGGCTAGGTCATGTTGTCCGAATGGACGAAAACACTCCAGCTCTGAAAGTATTCGACGCTGTACCCGCCGGGGGAAGCAGAGGAAGAGGAAGACCTCCACCCGTTGGAAGGACCAAGTGGAGAAGGACCTGCTTCCAATTGAATAGCGCTTGAATATGGCGCGCTGTTGTTAACGTGTCTATAATCGCGTAGCGTGTCTGCGCCAATTAAGAAGAAGAAGAAGAGTATATCATTTACGACATCTTGTCAAAAAATATTTGTTGTTTGTAATTATGTATATTATTTCTCGATTGGCGTACATTTTACCTACACCTATGTGTACACCAAAATACGACATTTTAGGTACTTAAAATTTTAGCCTATGCCAAGCTCCATACAAAAAAGTTCGAATTCTTTTGAAAAAAAATGAATAATAACTCAGTTATTTTTGCATAAAAAACCTAATATACGATTAAAATCTGTTTAAAGTTGTTTGATTTGTAAATTTTATTGTATTTATCTATTTTTAGAAATTATTGGACCTAAAGTTTTAATTTGTTGCAGCTTTTATTGATTTACAAAAATTGATCAGTACAAAATGTCTGAAAACGTTGAGAAGAAAAAGAAACCATCTGGGTCAGAATATAGAAAACGGAAAGCAGAAGAAGAGAAGGAATTCAGAGAACAAAAGTTTATGAATATATGGGATAAATATATCACAACAAAAATGAAGACCTGAATATGCCATCTACATCTGGAATACAGATTAATGTATCGGTAGCGGAGCCTCTAGCTGACAAGTCAAATCAAGATAACTGAAGATTGTGTTGAAGAGATTGTGGACAAAGTTTCCCAAAGTGAGATGATATGCTGCTCCGGATGACTCCATTGGTGATGTACAACCAATACAAATTCTAGACGACGTTAGTACTGTTGTAGCCAATATATCGGATCCTGCCACTTGCCCAGTCACTCGAAATGGCAAAATCATTGCTCATATAATTACTAGTGGCCCAGTGCAAACTGACATTTATAATTATCCGAAGAATGATACAGGCCGACATTTCTCTAATTCCCATTTCACAAAAAATCTTGCAAACAATGAAACAATTCAGCGCCGTTGGTTAATTTACTACGTTTCTAAGGATCGATTTTATTGTTTTGTTGTAGAAATATTTGATAGTAACAGCATCGAACTTAGTATCTGAAGGGTATAACAACTGGAAACCTTGTCTCGAAAATGTTAAATTCATGAAAATGCACTTTCACAAGAAGTTTTACCTTTCATTGATTGATGCTAACTACGATTAAAAATAGGAAAAACAATAGACTGCCAAGAGCAACACCTGATTAGAAAGGAAACTACAATATGAAATAATGTTTTGTCTAGATTTATGCATATCACACTTTATTTAGCCGAAAACAATATGGCGTTCAGAGGTACTTCCGACAAACTATAAGTTAATCAAACACAAACGGTTTATTTAACCTTTATCTGCTCTTCGCGTCTGAAAACGACGCAAAGCAATATTATTTTTAATTTACATATGAAAAGGGGCGGCAAGTCAACAGGAATTTCTCGACTATGTTCATAAGATTAATTTACTTTTGTTTTTAAACTATTTTTTCGTTCACACAAGTTTTTTTGGATTGTGTTAAAAAATTACGTTGGTTACCCTCTTGCGTCGTTTTCGACGCATATGAGAAAACATCTGTTTTTTGGCGGGAAACTAATTTGTCATTGTTCGTTTCGCGAGTTATTGGGTTTTTGCAAGTGATGAAGTTATTTGTGATTAATTTATACATAAAAGATATAAAAAGAAAAATTCAATGTGCAAACCAAATTATTTGTCAAGTGAAGAAATATTAGTTTTTCTAAATGAAAGTGAAGCAGAAGATAAATGCAGTTTTTCTGATGCTAATGATGAAGTGTATGCCAGAAGGGGTCAAAGCTAATGATAGTGATAACTCTTCGAAGATAGTGATTCTGGTGCTGAGGATTATATTCCAACAACTGATGCTAACGATAGTCATGGTTACACTGCAAATACCGATTCATTGTACGTATCAAAAAGGATGGTACAAATATCGCAGCCAGAACCATTTAAGCGCAAAGTGGTAGATTTAGGAATGAGAATGTTATCAGTCTTTCGGTCACAACGTCCTCGTTTTGCAAAGCCTTCGTGTCACCCGACATAAAAAGATGCTTTTCTCTGTATTTTTCCTCACATCTAGAAAACATAATTCTAAAGCATAAATGCATTTGCCAAGCTAAGTATGGCGATTAATTCATGCAAGGAATTGATTCAGTCTGTGCAAAAAACATATCGGTATATTGATTTTAGCTGGTGTATATAGTAAAATAGCGCTGCGTATTTAGAAACCATGAATGTGTTAACGTAGATGAACAGCTGCTAGTTTAGGCTGATGTAAATTTCATTATAGTACTGAAACCAGAGAAATATGGAATTGAGATTTGGTAGTGCGTCTGTTCTGAGGCTTACATATTTGGAAAATTCAGCCCACTTGGGTAAACCAGGCGGTGCATGCTCATGAAAACTAAAATAACGTGTTGTTTTTGGGATTTGCTCTGTGGGTTGGTTAAGACACAATCGTGACATGATAATTTTTTTCTTCACACGGTCTGCTGTTAGAATTGCTAACAAAAGAAGCAAGGATGGTGGGAAATCCATGAGGAAAAATAAGAGATCTATTCCGCCAACCTTCTGATATAAAAAACTACCTTGTACCATTCAACATTTTGCATTCTAACAAATACAACGCTTGTTTTCATATAAGGGTTGAAAAATATGTAAGTGTGATTTAAAGACTTTATAACTCTAAAGAAACAGCCCGAGTTAAAAAAAGAACAGTCCCAACAATTAAATATTATAACAAAACTAAAGGTTTTATTCACAGGTGAGAGTTCAATTTTACTTGTTCATATTCGTCTATTTGCTTGTTTCATTCAAAATAGGCGGTGTCGATACGGTTGATAAGATGCTTTCCCTGCTACAGTTGCAAGAGAGAAACCAATAGATGGCCGATGGCTGTGTTTGCTAATATAATTGACATATCGGCTTTTGAATGCGTTAATCATTTTCAAGGAAATTAATCCCTGGTGGCAGACTACCAAACCACAATAAGAAAGAACTTTCTGGAGCTGAGGATTATCACTTGCTGGAATTTTATGACATGTAGAACTGGAAAGCCGAAGTCAAGTTCATCCGAATTTGCTCGATATGGCATCTTCACCAAATGCATCGCAAAGATCAAAAAGCGTTCCTCCACAAATTAAAGGAAAGCAAAGATGCGCGATGTGTTTGGGTGCGTAAGTAATTGCTTCAAAAATATAACATATCCCACAATTTGTTGCTTTTTGTTCAAAAGGTACATGCAAAAACATACACAACCGAAACGTATGCGTCAAGTGCATAGTAAATAAGTTAATTTAAGTTTGGAAAAAAATTGAAACATTATTTTTTCGGTTAAGCCAATAAAAACGACGAAATTAATGTTGGTTTTCGCCGTCCATGTTTTCAATTTTCCACTAAAAACAATGGGAAGTACATATGCGTCGAATACGACGCATGAGGGTAGACAGTGTAAGTTATTTTTAGGAGCAGATGAAGGTTAAAAAATATATTTTGGAGAGCTATGCTCCTTTTGTTCAATTCAACTCCTAAAACTAAACTTACATTTATCATTCTTAATAAGTAGCCCTAAATCTGTCCACTTCTGCTGTGACCAAAAAAGCTGATACTGTGGTTCACCGTTTTTGTAGATTTTGTGTTGCTGACCGTCCGTTCCCATAGTCTGGGTTACGTGCCGCAACGTCAGCGACTTTATTAGTTGGATGTATGTTGATGACCATGCCTTAACATAATGAGAGGTTATGTTGCGCTAAAGAAATGTGGTGTAATAGTATCCGTGTCTTAACATTTGTTATATGTGTCGTGCTAGCAGACCCCCCTCTGAGATTCAAACGTCCTCGTTTGGACCTTTAGGCTTATTGAAGATTCCTGGTTAAGTCCTTTCTGACTGTGGTTTTCAGTTAGATCGTTGTAGCCCTTTTTTGTTTGTCCTCCTTGGGTGATAGAACGGGTTTTTTTTAAGATATGATAATGGGTTTAAAAAAATGACAAATTTTAAAAAATTTGCGGATATTTGGGGTTGGGTTTTGATTTTTTGAGGCTTTTTTTTTTTTTATTATCGGGGTAAGAAATTACTTCCACTCCCCAAGGG
>NW_026091930.1:0-8552 GCF_024586455.1 Bactrocera neohumeralis | reverse complement strand
GAATAATTTGGGGCAAAATTTTTAAAAACATGTACTGACCTATCTTCTGATCACTCCCCTTCTAATAAAGTTATGGAAAAACCCATTTAGTTGATCCCAAAGGGGGTTTTTAACATCTAATAAAACAATTGGCAAAAATAAAAAAAAAATGTGAAAAACCACTTTAAATTTTGGAGAACAAAATAAATACGGAAAGGTTAAAACAAGCATAGGAAAAACTCAATGATATAAAAATCGCAGCTGTCTTAAACCCCAAAAAAAGCTAAAACCCCCGATTGGTTTCGGAAAAATCACTAATAGTGAAATAGAAAATCTTGTAAATGAAAAAAGGGCGTAAAAGACGGGGAAAGCAGATAAATCGCCCCCCACTGAGCTTAAAGGAAAATCCTGTACGAGGAAAATTCAACACTGAAATGTCTAAAAAAAAGTGTGTCAAAATTAAAACGGCAAACTTCATTCTAAAAAGAAAAAAAAGGGCCATGAAGCCAAATTTTCTCAAAAATTGTCTCTCCCTTTTCGGGCCCCCTTCTAAATTATTAAAATCATATAAACTTTTCCCAAAAAGTCGACAGGACCTGAAAATATTACAACAAAAGGGTGCAAAATTAAACTTCAAATTTGCTGCATCCCCTACTCTTTTTTGCTTTTCAATGCAATTTCCCAAACCCGGATACTATTTAATTTCATGGAAAAAGTCGCAGATTAGCTTGATACTAAACCTGGGATTTAATACAATCGTCTTCATGCAGATCAATCAGACTTTACCCCCTCTTTCTAAAATATTTTAAAAAATTTCTATCCCAAAAATGCTTTAAAAAAGAATATAATACCAACCCCGAAAATTTGGGGTTTTGTGAAAAACACCGGAAAAAAGCAAATAAATAGAAATTTTAAGAAAAAATAAAAAACATTTGGGGGACCAAAATCTGTTCAGCCCTATTTCTGGGGGGGGGCTCAGGCTTTTATAAACCCGAGGGCATGAAGGGCCTTTTTTTTTCAGTGCGAACTTTGGGTTTTGCCCCACATCTTTGGTTGGTTTTTTTAAAAGTTATTTTCAAAAGTAACTGAATTTAAATTTTCCAAAAAATTTCTTTATTGGGAAGAGAAAAAAAATATATTTTTCATTTTCCCAAAAGTATTACAGAAACAAAAAATTTAAATATTGAAAAAAACCAAAAAACTATCATGAACTTTTTTTACCCCTTTAAAAAAAAATTAGAAAAAAGAGGTTTTACAAATTTTAAATTTTTGCCTCTTAGTAAAGTTGCACCCCTTTTTTTAAATTCAAAAATTCCTGGGATCAGTAAAAATTTTTTTGCAGTGCCCCTATCCAGATCCCCCACCCTGAAAAATTTTTTTTAGCTCCCCAAATACGCGCCCATTCCATAAACCTTGAATTATCCCCAAACTTTTTTCAAGGGGGAAATCCGGATTCGGGCCCCATTCTAGCAACTAAGGGGGGAAAAAAAACTTTTCCTTCTTGGAACTATCTGGCATTGTCCTGCGAAAAAAACGAACTTCGACGTTATCCCCCCAAATATAATAGCATCATCCCAAAATTTAATATTTTTTCCGAATCCATTTGTCGTAATAAAAAAATGTTGAGCCCTGGTGGAGCCCACCCCCTACCATCCCAAGTCCCCCCCCCTCAACGGCTCATTGGAGGGTTATTTTCCCCAACATCCGTAAAACCCGAACCATCAGGTCCCGCTAAAAAACTTTTTTTTGGGAAAAAAAACTCCCGAATGGTCAAATCGCCCCTTCAAAATTTGTCCCTTTATGGACATTAAATTTTTGGTTTTTAATTCTTTACTTTAAATTTTCTGCAGCTAAAATTTCGAAATCTTCTTTTTCCATGGGGGAATTTTAATTTTGCTACATTTTAAGGGCACTCAACGATTTTTTTTAGCTTCTTTTTAATAATATTAACAAATTATCTTGGGATTCCTCCTTCAATTTTTATTGGAAAATTTATTTTCCTTCTTTCCAACTTTTTTACTTTTTTTTTTGGGGTAATTGCTCTTTAGAAAGACCATTTTTTTAAAATTTTAATTTTTTTCCTTTTTTCCACATCATTTAAAAACTTTTTTCTAGCCATTTAATCCACTTTTTAAACGAATATAATCTAAATAAATGTAATTTTTAAAAAACCAAAAATACAAAAACACGAAAAACTTAATAAAAAATAAAATACTGCCCAAAAACCAATTGTAACAATTTAGTTTTTTTTTTTAGTACCGTTATTTTTTTTTTTATATCTTTATTTTATTATATTTAACATTTTTTTCAAAAAAAAAAATATTAAAAATGTCGCGTGTACATTATTTTTTTTATAATTAAAAGTAGGGTAACCAAAAATTTCCCCTTTTTTTATAAATTAAAAAAAATTCTACCTTTTTAAATTTTTATAAAACATTGGTCTTAATTTTAAAAAAAAGACATATTATGGGTTAGAGGGGAGGAAAATTTTTTCTGATGAAAGACAGATAAAGGGCTTTTAATTGTACCATGGGGCAGTGTTTCAGGCTCCAGCTCTATGCCTCCTTGCGCCTTATACAGCCAGATCTTCCGGCCTGGCTAATAGTATGCATATTGACATCAACTTTTGCGAAGGATGATACGGTAAGGCGTAGCTTAGATGTCACATAATAGCATCAAGAATATTAGAGGCCACTTAAGTTATATCAAAAGAGAATGGCTGGGCAACTGCTTTATGGAAATGTGAATAGACAAAAGTTAAATTTTTCGCTAAGTAAAAAAATGTACCCGCCAGTAAAATAGAACAATATTTTAGTACTCAAATGAAGAAGCAACTTATTTTTGGTATTCATCTAAATAGAACTTACTTTGAGAAAACATATAGTATATCTAGTAAAATAACTTGCATAAAGATATAAGCTTCAAATTTAAATTGGCTTTTAAATAAAAACTCTAAACTTAGCCTAGACAACAAAATGCTTTTATTTAATGCGGTCATGAAGCCAATTTGGATGTATGGCATTGAACTGCGGCGTACGCCCTGTGCAACTAATATTGACATAATACAAAGATTCCAATCGAAAATGCTTAGAACAATAACTTGTTCGCCATCGAACATGCGTAATTGCGTAATGAAAAGTTTCTAAATAGATATAGATTTCTCCACTTGGGTCTTCCAACGGAGTGGAGGTCATCCTCTTCCTCTGCTTCCCCCGGCGGGTACTGCGTCGAATACTTTCAGAGCTGGAGTGTTTTCGTCCATCCGGATAATATGACCTAGCCAGTGTAGCCGCTGTCTTTTAATTCGCAGAACTATGTACATATGTCGTCGTATATCTCGTACAGCTCATCGTTCCATCAGATACGATATTCCCGTCGGCCAATGCGCAAAGGACCATAAATCTTTCACCATAGAACCTTTCTCTCGAAAACTCGTAACGTCGACTCATCGGTTGTTGTCATATTGGCCACGGCGAATATCGCATTCGATGGAACGATGAGCTGTACGATATATATGACGACCATTGACATAGTTCAGCGAACTAAAAGACAGCGGCTACGCTGGCTAGGTCATGTTGTCCGGATGGACGAAAACACTCCAGCTCCTGGGAAAGTATTTCACGCAAATACCCGCCGGGGGAAGCAGAGGAAGAGAACGATCCCAATCCGTTGGAGTGATCAAGTGAAGAAGGACCTGGCTTCGCTTGGAATATCCAATTGGCGCCACGTAGCGAAAAGAAGGAATGACTGGCGCGCTGTTGTTAACTCGGCTATAATCGCGTAAGCGGTGTCTACGCCAATTAAGATGAAGAAGATGTCTACCTCGCAAATGGTGACTTATTAACATGAAATCGATCGTAACTTATGCCAAGCTGTTTAACAATTTACAGGAGTATTTGAAGAGTAATTGAACTTAAATTCAGCAAAACATAATAGAAATTGTGTGAATGTCACTGGGACAAAGTATATTTTTATCGTGGACTTAAAAAATCTTTTACGTTTGGAGTTGATTTGAAATATGGATTACGTATATCATATTTTTTACTTCGTTTCTGTAATTATTTTAACATATTTTGCTAAGTTCAGCAAATTGTCGACGGAATTTAGAATATTTTTATTAGTCAGCAACTTAATAAATTTTTTTAAGTTTAAAAGCACGAGATTTTCTGTTTTTTTAATTTAACAAATTAAAACTGTATAACATATTATCAAATAAGGTAATTCGATATTAATATCAAAGCAGAATGAAGAAGTCCTCTGACAATGCCAAGCATCACATCGGACAACAGAGAATATTGTAGCGTTATCAACGTAAACCAGATCTAAAACTTACCGAACTTGTTTGAAATTCTAATTAATTTGAATAAGACCAATTCCGACATTTCAATTAGAAACTCAAAAACATAAGCGAAAGTATTAAGAGGAATGATGTAATCATCAATAGATTTTCCATGATACACTCGGTAAAATTGAAATTTCCCAAAACAATTTCAATTTTGTAGACATATTGAAAACATTATTTATTAAAGCGTGCAGCATATATACGTATAAGTACGATTAAGGCGGTATATAGATATATGTATATGATAAAGTTAAGTAAATATCATCACTATTATAATATAAGAAAATTCTAGTAACTTGTTTTCCAGGCCTATGAACAGGTGTTAACTGTAACACCTCTATAGGTGCATACTATTTATGTATATACTTTGTATCCTGGTGGTTAAATAAATAAATAAATAAATAAAATATTAACACAAATTCGAATGCACTTAAACACAATGAAGTCTGCATAAGGAACATCGACTTCTTCAGATGCAATTGAAGAATGTACAGTAAACAGGACACCACCTTTATCTGCTCAGCCGGTCAGATCTAAAGACTTCAAATTCGCTATTCAATATCTTATTATCAAAACTGTTGGGCTTTAGCCAATTTTCAGTGAAACGATGGTTTTAAAATTACAACTAAATTTTTGGTAACAGACTTAGAGTTATTAAGAGGCGAATCCTCAAGAAGTTTTTCAGTTAAAAATTTTCAGTTACAACTTTAATTGTATTCTAATCATGTGATGACGAAAGTTTGTCTCCTTGAGGACAAGCGAAGAAAGATTAATAAGCTCAATGTTGGGCGACGTTCTCAGGGGAAGATTCAGGTGATATTTTTCATTAGACAGGCGTTTACGTTTGGAGAAAGGTTTCGAATCATATTCTTGATCATTAAGGCCTTTAATCATTTAACCGTATTTCATAATGCCCCTAATTTTCCGTCGGTTCAAGTTTAGGATAAATTTGAAGTTGTGCACGCCTGCCTTAAGACTTCGTAAGTCCCAATTTCTGACAGTCTATAGTGCAAACCTTTACTACAAGAACAAAATCTAAAAAAAAAAAAAAAAAACAATTTTTAAATTAAAATAAAAATTTTGAATAATAAAGTTAAAAAAGATAATAAATAATGCAATGTTTATAATAATTGGTCTCAAGGGTCACAACCAATGTAACGAGCAGTGTGAGATACACTGTGACGCACGAAAAAAATAAAGAACGCAAATAGCTGTGAAAAAAGAGGGAAAACGAATAAATACGGGGGGGCATAAGTGATAAATTATGCTGTTGCCCACTCGCCAGGCCGAGGAGGACTTGTTTTGGTTCTTAATGACCCCGAGAGAAAACTCATATGGCTTGCCTGCGCATTTAAGGTTGAGGGAACGGTCGAAACGGCAAAAAGCAGGGCACCCCAGAAAAAACTTTTTCCCCAAAAAAAAATTAGGGGAACCCAAATTTGGGTGTCCCCCCGTCGAGTTCAACCCTTTTGAAAAAAGAATAGTAAACCCAGTTAAAGTTAAACGAGCGCCTCAAATTATCCGCTACCTCCCCAAAACCCCAAGGATGCAATATGCCCAAAGGCACTTATTTGGGACAGATGGAAAAAAGGTTTTCAGGATGGGGAAAAAAATTTTAAATTTTGATGGCCCCGGAGGGAATGACATACGGAAAATATTCGACGACCACTGAAACAAGACATTCGAGAAAATTTCCCGGGGGGATCTCTTAATGGTATGGGGCTTTTCCCCCAAAAATGGTGCCTCCCAAATTTTTTTGTAATGCATAAAAAGAATACTATGAGTTATATGGAATTATTTAAAACGTCTTTAATATAGTTTTAAATATTTTTTTTGAGGAACCATGGGTTTTCAAAAAATAACGCCCTTTTTAAGCAATGTAGCTGAAACAAAACGTTTTTTTTGGACAAAATAGCAATAATTGACTGGGTCCACCAAAAGTCCCCCCTTAAAATCCCATGGAAAATTTCTGGGGGAAAACTTCCCAAATTTATTCAGCTTTGGGCCCACAATTGGATACTGTTAGAGATCTAAAATGCATTGAAGGAATGGAAAATGCCGATTTCCACCCCCTTCCCCTAATTTAATCCAAAAACCGGGGGCCATAAACACAGTTATTTTTTCTAAGGGAAACCAAAGTTAAAAAAAAATTTTTTTCCCTTCCCCCCTTTCTGAGGGTAACTTTGGAAATTTTTAGAGCCAAGGGATTTTACACTTGGGGCCCTTTTATTTGTTTTATGTAAAGTCCTGTTGTCACATCTTTTTTTCCCTTTCCTTTTTTACTGGATTTGCTCTTTCATACCTACATTTGTTGATTTGTAAAATTGGGAAAATTTATATCCCCTAAAAAGGAAAAAATAAACTAACGGGAAAAAAGCCGGGGTGAAAGGCCCTCCGAAAAGTGGTACCCGTTGTTAAATATCTGTTATTTTGGAATCCCTTTCCCCTTATATAATTTTTAAAATTTTTGGCAGCAAATAAGACACGGGGAAAAATATTTATCTGTTCTTAGATTTCGCGAAAAAGGGGACCACGTGTTCTTTTTCTACATAAAAAAAAAAAGCTGCCCTTCTATTCCAAATGCATCGAAGGTGATAAAACAATTTTCAACAAAAGGTAAATTATTATAAAAAAATATTATATAAAACCGGCGTTGATAATATGGATCAAAAAGGTTCATGGGTTGAAAGATATACAAGTCACCAAAAATAAAGATCTTTGAGAAAGTCAATGGCAATGTTCTTCCCCTTTTCTAGGCATTTTTTTTACTGGAATCATATCTAAATGTTTTTTTCCAAACAAAAAAAAAATAAAAATTTTAGGAAAAACAACAAAACGTCTTCAGTTTTTTGTAAATTGAGTGAATAACTTTACACCCACCAATGGTAGGAAAAGCACAGCGAACCCATGCAGTAGGGAAATTTTACCCAAAACCCGGTTGAGGTTAAACCAGATAAAATTGTAACGAAAACCGTAAGGAAGGGCTAAGTTGGGGGTCACCGAAAATTTTTTACTCTCGATGTAAAATGATAAAAAGTTTCATTATCTGTCATTTTCATATTTTTTAAAAACCATATTTGTGTAAAGTTTTTTTTCCCTACATAAAGGTTTCCCAAATATATATCAAAATAAACGTTATATTGGGAAGGCGTGGTTGTAAACCGATTTCGCCCCTTTTCCCCATTTATCAAGGTGTTAAAAAATATTATATACCGAATTTTAAAATCGGGAAATGGGTTCCGAATGGGTTTTGGTCCAAAAGGGGGAGGCCACGCCCATTTTCAATTTTTAAAAAACCCGGGTGCGGCCTTTTTGCCCCTTTCTTCTTTAAAATTTAGTGTTTTTACGGTTTTTTTTAAAATTTTTTTCCACTTTTAAGATTTTCAACTTTTTATTTTTGGGGGGGTTTGGGGGGGTTATTTTCCCAAATTTTTCCTTTTTTGGGAAAGTATTGGAAAAACCGAAGAAAAAGACTTGCA
The DNA here is from genome assembly GCF_024586455.1 of Bactrocera neohumeralis. Classification (NCBI taxonomy): domain Eukaryota; kingdom Metazoa; phylum Arthropoda; class Insecta; order Diptera; family Tephritidae; genus Bactrocera; species Bactrocera neohumeralis. The sequence continues at coordinate 752 of NW_026091930.1, read as the reverse complement.
GAGTTTGGGTATAGCTATAATAGTTTCCCAGAAAGTACAAAAAAATTAGTAGAGGGCGACACCCCCCCTTTAAAAAAAAATTTCGTCCAAATATGCCCCCTAATGCGATCCTTTTTCCCTTCACTTTTTTAAAATCTTTATTTATGGCTTAGTTATGATACTTTATAGGTTTTGTTTGCTTTTGGGCGTGGAGTTGGGCCCATTTTCCCCCTCTTCGAACTTAACCCCTTTTTAAGGGCCAAAAAATACGTGTACCAAGTTTCATCACGATATCTAAATTTTTACTCAAGTTACAGGTTGCACGGGCGGACGGACAGACGGACGGACGGACAGACAGACATCCGGATTTCGACTCTACTCGTCACCCTGATCACTTTGGTATATATCACCCTATATCTGACTCTTTTAGTTTTTGGACTTACAAACAAAAGTTATTTTGAACAAAACTATTATTTCCCGCAACTTTTTTTGCGAGAGCTTAAAAAAACGCCCGAATCTACCCTTGGGGGGATTGTATTGCCAATAAAAAAACGACGACGAAAGACTCGAAAAGCTTTTAATAACGATCCATTTAAATCACCATTAAAGCATTCAAAAATTCTCTGATTTCCCGGGCCTCAAACGCTATGTTTCAATGCAATCCCAGTCTTCTAGGTCGCGACTCTGGCACGTTGTACAAGAGGCTTGGGCGCAGACTACCATTAAGGCTCCAGGAGTTGATTGACCCTTTATACGGAATTTCCCAGTTACAA
>NW_026091929.1:0-7140 GCF_024586455.1 Bactrocera neohumeralis | reverse complement strand
GAAATTGTTTCATTTGAAAAAATGAATTTACATATTTATGCAACAGCCGCTTTGATGTTTTGGGGTTGCATATTTGTCGTATAGCCAAGCGAAGTGTTTTGGAATTTCAATCTTATTTTAAAATAAAAACATTTTTTAGATAAAACAACGTATCAAGGGTAAAAAAAGGAATTTTTAATATTTTTTTAATCGCCTTTTAGTTATTGGAGTTGCTGAGTTGTTATAGCCATACGACAGTGTATTTGGAAAAATTTAACACCCTAAATTAATGTAGAATGGATTTTTTAGACATAAAATTAAGAAACGATATTGTCCCAAAAATATGAACTTTACATTTTTCTTTTTTTACCCTTTTTGATGTTTTTGGGAGTTTTTAGGTTGTGGGCCCAAAACGACAGGTTTTGGACAATTTCAAACAAATTAGGGAAATCAATTTTTTTTTATACACTTTCCGATATAAATTTGGGAAAAAATATAAACCATATTTATGTAATCGCCTTTTATTTTTGGAGTTGTTATAGCCATCGACGGGGTATTTAAAATTTAAATTTTATAAATTTGAACTTTTTGAAAATACACATTAGCATCGATATAAAGTTGCAAAAATATGTTTACTATTTTGTAATTAGCCTTTTGGGGAGTTAAGAGTTGCATAGCCAAAACGAATGATTAAAAACACAATGCACATTAAGCAATCGATATCAAGTTGCGTAAAAAATGAACTTTACATATTTATGCTAACTCGCCGTTTTGATGTTATTGGAGTTGTCATAGAGTTGTCGTATAGCCATAGCGACAGTGAATTTGGAACAATTTAACATTCCTAAATTAAGGTGTAGAATGGATTTTTTAGTACATACACATTAAGCAATCGATATCAAGATGCGTAAAAGTATGAACTTTACATATTTCTGTTAATTAGCCGTTTTGATGTTATTGGAGTTGTCATAGAGTTGTCGTATAGCCATAGCGATAGTGTATTTGGAGCAATTTCACAATCTTATATTAAGATGTAAAATCGATTTTTTGGTACATACATATTATGCAATCGATATCAAGATGCGTAAAAATATGAACTTTACATATTTATGCAAATTAGCCGTTTTGATGTTATTGGAGTTGTCACAGAGTTGTCGTATAGCCATAGCGACAATGTATTTGGAGCAATTTCACAATCTTATATTAAGGTGTAGAATCGATTTTTTGATACATACACAATATGCAATCGATATCAGGTAGCGTAAAAATATGAACTTTATATATTTATGCTAACTAGCCGTTTTGATGTTATTGGAGTTGTCACAGAGTTGTCGTAAAGCCATAACGACAGTGTATTTGGAACAATTTCACAATCTTAAATTAAGGTGTAGAATTGATTTTTTGATACATACACATTATGCAATCGATATCAGGTTGCGTAAAAATATGAACTTTACATATTTATGCTAACTCGCCGTTTTGATGTTATTGGAGTTGTCATAGAGTTGCCGTATAGCCATAACGACAGTGTCTTTGGAGCAATTTCACAATCTTAAGTTAAGGTGTAGAATCGATTTTTTGATACATACACATTAAACAATCGATATCAAGTTGCGTAAAAATATGAACTTTACATATTTATGCTAACTCGCCGTTTTGATGTAATTGGAGTTGTCATAGAGTTGTCGTATAGCCATAGCGACAGTGTATTCGGAGCAATTTCACAATCTTATATTAAGATGTAGAATCGATTTTTTGATACATACACATTAAGCAATCGATATCAAAATGCTTAAAAATATGAACTTTACATTTTTATGCTAACTAGCCGTTTTGATGTTATTGGAGTTGTCATAGAGTTGTCGTATAGCCATAGCGATAGTGTATTTGAAGCAATTTCATTATCTTATATTAAGGTGTAAAATCGATTTTTAGATACACGCACATTAAGCAATCGATATCAAGTTGCGTAAAAATATGAACTTTACATATTTATGCTAACTAGCCGTTTTGATGTTACTGAAGTTGTCATAGAGTTGTCCTATAGCAATAGCGACAGTGTATTTGGAATAATTTAACATTCCTAATTAAGGTGTAGAATGGATTTTTTAGTACATACACATTAAGCAATCGATATCAAGATGCGTAAAAATATGAACTTTACATATTTCTGTTAATTAGCCGTTTTGATGTTATTGGAGCTTTCATAGAGTTGTCGTGTAGCCATAACGACAGTGTATTTGGAGCAATTTAACAATCTTAAGTTGAGGTGTAGAATCGATTTTTTGATACATACACATTATGCATTCGATATCAAGTTGCGTAAAAATATGAACTTTACATTTTTATGCTAACTCGCCGTTTTGATGTTATTGGAGTTGTCGTATAGCCATAGCGACAGTGTATTTGGAGCAATTTTACAATCTTATATTAAGGTGTTAAATCGATTTTTTGATACATACACATTACGCTATCGATATCAAGTTGCGTAAAAATATGAACTTTACATATTTATGCTAACTAGCCGTTTTGATGTTATTGGAGTTGTCATAGAGTTGTCCTATAGCCATAGCGACAGTGTATTTGGAGCAATTTCACAATCTTATATTAAGGTGTAGAATCGATTTTTAGTACATACACATTAAGCAATCGATATCAAAATGCGTAAAAATATGAACTTTACATATTTATGCTAATTAGCCTTTTTGAAGTTATGGGAGTTGTCATAGAGTTGTCGTATAGCCATAACGACAGTGCATTTGGAGCAATATCACAATCTTAAGTTACGGTGTAGAATCGATTTTTTGATACATACACATTAAGCAATTGTTATCAAGTTGCGTAAAAACATGAACTTTACATATTTATGCTAACTAGCCGCTTTGATGTTATTGGAGTTGTCATAGAGTTGTCGTATAGCCATAGCGATAGTGTATTTGAAGCAATTTCATTATCTTATATTAAGGTGTGGAATCGATTTTTTGATACATACACATTAAGCAATCGATATCCAGTTGCGTAAAAATATGAACTTTACATATTTATGCTAACTCGCCGTTTTGATGTTATTGGAGTTGTCATAGAGTTGTAGTATAGCCATAGCGACAGTGTATTTGGAACAATTTAACATTCCTAAATTAAGGTGTAGAATGGATTTTTTTAGTACATACACATTAAGCAATCGATATCAAGATGCGTAAAAGTATGAACTTTACATATTTCTGTTAATTAGCCGTTTTGATGTTATTGGAGCTTTCATAGAGTTGTCGTATAGCCATAGCGAAAGTGTATTTCGAGCAATTTCACAATCCTCTATTAAGGTGTAGAATCGATTTTTTGATACATACACATTAAGCAATCGATATCAAGTTGCGTAAAAATATGAACTTTACATATTTATGCTAATTAGCCGTTTTGATGTTATTGGAGTTGTCATAGAGTTGTCGTATAGCCATAGCGACAGTGTATTTGGAACAATTTCAATCTTATATTAAGGTGTAGAATCGATTTTTTGATACATACACATTACGCTATCGATATCAAGTTGCGTAAAAATATGAACTTTACATATTTATGCTAATTAGGCTTTTTGATGTTATTGGAGTTGTCATAGAGTTGTCCTATAGCAATAGCGACAGTGTATTTGGAACAATTTTACAATCTTAAATTAAGGTGTAGAATCGATTTTTTAGTACATACACATTAAGCAATCGATATCAAGTTGCGTAAAAATATGAACTTTACATATTTATGCTAATTAGCCGTTTTGATGTTATTGGAGTTGTCATAGAGTTGTCGTATAGCCATAGCGACAGTGTATTTGGAGCAATTTCACAATCTTATATTAAGGTGTAGAATCGATTTTTTGATACATACACATTAAGCAATCGATATCAAGTTGCGTAAAAATATGAACTTTACATATTTATGCTAATTAGCCGTTTTGATGTTATTGGAGTTGTCATAGAGTTGTCGTATAGCCATAGCGACAGTGTATTTGGAAACACTTTGCAATCCTAAATTAAGGTGTAGAATCGATTTTTTTATACATACACTTTAAGCAATCGATATCAAGTTGCGTAAAAATATGAACTTTACATATTTATGCTAATTAGCCGTTTTGATGTTATTGGAGTTGTCATAGAGTTGTCGTATAGCCATAGCGACAGTGTTTTTGGAGCAATTTAACAATCGTAAATTAAGGTGTAGAATCGATTTTTTGATACATACACATTAAGCAATCGATATCAGGTTTCGTAAAAATATGAACTGTACATATTTTTGCTAATTACCCGTTTTGATGTTATTGGAGTTGTCATAGAGTTGCCCTATAGCAATAGCGACAGTGTATTTGGAACAGTTTAACAATCCTAAATTAAGGTGTAGAATTGATTTTTTGGTACATACACATTATGCAATCGATATCAGGTTGCGTAAAAATATGAACTTTTCATATTTATGCTAATTAGCTTTTTTGAAGTTATGGGAGTGGTCATAGAGTTGCCGTATAGCCATAACGACAGTGTCCTTGGAGCAATTTCATAATCTTAAGTTACGGTGTAGAATCGATTTTTGATACATACACATTAAGCAATCGATATCAAGTTGCGTAAAAATATGAACTTTACATATTTATGCTAACTAGCCGTTTTGGTGTTATTGGAGTTGTCATAGAGTTGTCCTATAGCCATAACGACAATGTATTTGGAACAATTTTGCAATCTTAGATTAAGGTGTAGAATTGATTTTTTGGTATATACACATTATGCAATCGATATCAGGTTGCGTAAAAATATGAAATTTTCATATTTATGCAAATTAGCCTTTTTGAAATTATGGGAGTGGTCATAGAGTTGTCGTATAGCCAAAACGACAGTGTCTTTGGAGCAATTTCACAATCTTAAGTTACGGTGTAGAATCGATTTTTTGATACATACACATTAAGCAATTGTTATCAAGTTGCGTAAAAACATGAACTTTACATATTTATGCTAATTAGGCTTTTTGATGTTATTGGAGTTGTCATTGAGTTGTCGTATAGCCATAGCGATAGTGTATTTGGGGCAATTTATCAATCTTATATTAAGGTGTAGATTCGATTTTTTGATACATACACATTAAGCAATCGATATCAGGTTGCGTAAAAATATGAACTTTACATATTTATGCTAACTAGACGTTTTGATGTTATTGGAGTTGTCATAGAGTTGTCGCATAGCCATAGCGACAGTGTATTTGGAACAATTTCACAATCTTATATTAAGGTGTAGAATCGATTTTTTGGTACATACATATTATGCAATCGATATCAAGTTGCGTAAAAATATGAACTTTACATATTTATGCTAACTAGCCGTTTTGATGTTATTGGAGTTGTCATAGAGTTGTCGTATAGCCATAACGACAGTGTATTTGGAGCAATTTCACAATCTTAAGTTGAGGTGTAGAATCGATTTGTTGATACATACACATTACACAATCGATATCAAGTTGCGTAAAAATATGAACTTTACATATTTATGCTATCTAGCCGTTTTGATGTTATTGGAGTTGTCATAGAGTTGTCCTATAGCAATAGCGACAGTGTATTTGGAACAATTTAACAATCTTATATTAAGGTGTAGAATCGATTTTTTGGTACATGCGCAGCTAAGCAATCGATATCAAATTGCGTAAATATATGAGCTTTATATATTTATGCTAACTAACGGTTTTGATGTTATTGGAGTTGTCATAGAGTTGTCGTATAGCCATAACGACAGTGTCTTTGGAGCAATTTCACAATCTTAAGTTACGGTAAAGAATCGATTTTTTGATACATACACATTAAGCAATCGATATCAAGTTGCGTAAAAATATGAACTTTACATATTTATGCTAATTAGCCGTTTTGATGTTATTGGAGTTGTCATAGAGTTGTCGTAGCCATAGATGTTGTAGAATCGATTTTTTGATACATACACATTAAACCGTTTTGATGTTATTGGAGTTGTCATAGAGTTGTCGTATAGCCATAGCGACAGTGTATTTGGAGCAATTTCACAATCTTATATTAAGGTGTAGAATCGATTTTTTTGTACATACACATTAAGCAATCGATATCAAGATGCGTAAAAATATGAACTTTACATATTTTTGCTAATTACCCGTTTTGATGTTATTGGAGTTGTCATAGAGTTGTCCTATAGCAATAGCGACAGTGTATTTGGAACAATTTAACATTCCTAAATTAAGGTGTAGAATTGGTTTTTTGGTACATACACATTAAGCAATCGATATCAAGATGCGTAAAAGTATGAACTTTACATATTTCTGTTAATTAGCCGTTTTGATGTTATTGGAGTTGTCATAGTGTTGTCGTATAGCCATAGCGATAGTGTATTTGGAGCAATTTCATTATCTTATATTAAGGTGTAGAATCGATTTTTAGATACATGCACATTAAGCAATCGATATCACGTTGCGTAAAAATATGAACTTTACATATTTTTGTTAATTAGCTGTTTTGCTGTTACTGGAGTTGTCATAGAGTTGTCCTATAGCAATAGCGACAATGTGTTTGGAACAATTTAGCAATCCTAAATTAAGGTGTAGAATCGATTTTTTGATACATACACATTAAGCAATCGATATCAAGTTGCGTAAAAATATGAACTGTACATATTTATGCTAACTAGCCGTTTTGATGTTATTGGAGTTGTCGTAGAGTTGTCGTATAGCCATAGCGACAGTGTATTTGGAACAATTTCACAATCCTTAATTAAGGTGTAGAATCGATTTTTTGATACATATACATTAAGCAATCGATATCAAGTACCGTAAAAATATGAACTTCACATATTTTTGCTAATTAGCCGTTTTGATGTTATTGGAGTTTTCATAGAGTTGTCGTATAGCCATAACGACAGTGTCTTTGGAGCAACATCACAATCTTAAGTTAAGTTGTAGAATCGATTTTTTGATACATACACATTAAGCAATCGATATCAAGATGCGTAAAAACATGAACTTTACATATTTTATGCTAATTAGCCGTTTTGATGTTATTGGAGTTGTCATTGAGTTGTCGTATAGCCATAACGACAGTGTATTTGAAGCAATTTCACAATCTTATATTAATGTGTAGAATCGATTTTTTAGTACATACACATCAAGCAATCG